>NW_023425404.1:186110193-186312693 GCF_014108245.1 Pipistrellus kuhlii | reverse complement strand
TGGTCCTTGGGCATCATTTTGAACAGCGCTGAGCTCAGCGATGCCCCCAGGATTTAAACCTCAGAACAGGGTGGGCACCCGGGATATACCTCCAATGACACATAAAGAAGAGAACAGGGCTGCTTCTGGGAACAGCAATTCAGAGACCCGGTGATGTGACTGTCAAACCTGATTTACTCTGCGGCCTGGCTCAAAAGATATCTACTGAAATAAAACCAGTCGCATCTACAGTAGCTGCAAAACAATAGTCAATCAAGTGAGTTCACAGTAAATCTACACCAGCTTTAAAACTGACCCCCCGGCGTAGGTTGAGGTGGGGAGGTGTCCTGCGTGAGGGCAGGTGACTTGTAATTTTCTTCTATGTCTCGCAGGCCGGAGGGCTTGTCAGCATACCATTCTTTCCTATTCATCAGGCCTTCCACCTCCGCTCCAAAACAATAACTCTGAAAACCAGAAAATGACTATTCTGATACGGTGCCTAACACCTTCAAGAACAAGAAAGAAAGAAAGACAAGAGAAGCTGTACATGTCAAAGCACTCAAAATAGAGGAGAAAAGTTCACACCATTCTTTTGACCAAAAATAATGCTCGTGACTCACACATGTTCACTGTAACAACCCACCCAGCCAACACGGGACGCCTGCTTGAAATTTGTCAGCCGTGCAGAGCGTGTTGTGCCCATGTTATTGGGAAGGGCTCTGGGACCATGGATTAAGAATAGCAGCACCGGGTGCAGGAAATGTCAGGGGAAGGTGGCAGGTGCTGGGAAGGATTTCACAGGGAAAGAAAACAAAGCCGAGAGATTATTTTCTCTAAACCTCCGGGGGGTAGGTGGGAGCATGAATAGCAGAACATGAAAAGGCTTAAAGAGAAGCCTATTTTCAATATTCAGATCTAGCCAAGGCCGACAGGAAAAGTTGACATTTTAGCTCTGATCATAGCGGAATGCTGAATACGGTGGAACGTATTGCAGAATCCACATATATTGAAGTCCCTCTTTTGGGGCTAGAAGTTGATCTATTAAAATAGGGATGCGGAAGGGAGGGGAGAGAGAGTTGATGAAAATACAGCCAGGAGGCCTGAGGCTGTGAAGATATCATGGCTCTCCATCCCGACACACCTTCCTTTGTCAGAGGAAGAGCTCAGACCCCAACGACCCCTGACTGCCCTCGGAAGCTTTGCCAGGGCCAGCCCCCGCTGTGGGAACGGTGGGGCTCCCAGAAATTCTCTCTGCACAGAGGTGAAGACGACACACCTGATGGTTGTTGGGAAGGCAGAGCCTGGGACCAGGGAGGCCAGTGAGCATCTCACCCCAGCGGAGCGCTCCCTCTGCTCTGTGGAAGTTCCCATGGGGACAGATGCGTCCTTCGAGCAGTGAGAGTCTCTCCAACTCTCCCCAAGGCCTATTACATCCGGGGAGCTCCAGCCACATGAAATATTCATAAAATCATATGCTTTCCTCCTGTTCATCACTGTCCTGTTAGCTAAATTTGCAGGCCCCCATTCACGGAACCTAAGAGGGCAGAGGATAAAAACAACAGTCCTGCCTCTACCGCTGTTTCAGTTCCCTTAGAAATGCTACAACATGTGTCAGAACCATTTACATTCTAGATCAGTGGTTGGCAAACTGTGGCTCGTGAGCCACATATGGCTCACGAGCCACAGTTTGCTGCTCTGTTGACTAAAGAGTTTGCCAACCACTGCTCTAGATGCAATACATTCCTTAAACTTACAAAGAGTGAAGGCAGATTTGTAAAAAAAAAATGATGCCTCATGCGTGGCAAGGATGATCACTGTTAGGGCCTCTTGTTTCCAATGATCGATAATCATCACTGGTCTCGAGGAGGGGGTTTCAGGATGCGAGTGGAGGAGAAAGCCTGAATCTCTGAGATGGGAGAAAAGACACACACCATTTTTCTCCCCAATGTCAGAATGAAAAGATGGTTACAAGCGGGTCAGACTACGTCACTCCAAAATATGCCACTTTGTCATACAGATTACTTTGAGCTGAAGAAATTGAGAATCAACAGAAACAAAGAGCTCTCCTTCCTTCCGTTTCCTGCCTGAAAGCAGGGCATATATTTCCTTTTGTGAGCATGTCCAATTGGTGCCAGTACCAGGAAGAGGAGAGCGACTCTTATCACCAGAGACTGAAAGGAAGCACCATAAACTACCATAACTAAAATAGCTCTAATCTCTGGTTAGTTTCCACATATATTTCCTAGTCACTTTCCCACAGTTTATCATTCCTTGAAGCCCAAACCCCATCCTTTGGTTAGAATGGTATATAAGCCCACCCATAGACTTATATGGTATATAAGTCTAACCAGTTCATTGAGTTTCCCTTTTCTCTAAATTTCCTTCCATGTAAAATAGACATAAAATCATGCTTTTTTCTCCTTTAATTTCTCTTCTGTTGGTTAAATTTGCAGGTCCCATTCATGGAACCTAAGAGGATAGAAGATACAAAACATGAAGAGAAAGTTATGACAATATTAAAATAACCTTCCAACCTGGCGCTAGTCCAGACCCTGGGAGAGCTGGTGTCTTAATCGGAGCCCTTAAATAATTGAGACCAGTGACCAGGAAGGGGGAGGGCGGCATTCCAGGAGCCATCCCTCAATCATCTTGAATCTTGCTAATTTATTAGATGAACAGCATTTCAGGTAACCTAGACATGGAAACGCTCCTCTACACTGTAGAGTAAATGAGGATGCATTACCAGGGAGCCCTGTATCTTACTTCTCAATTTGCTGATAGAGCAAAACTGGAAATCAAACATGTGAGGGAAAAGTCAGAGCTAGACTGGTAAAACCTTGACCTAGGCACTTCCTCAAGAAGTGTAAGGAGCCCAGCCAGCGTGGCTCAGTGATAGACCATTGACCTATGAACCAGGAGGTCATGGTTGGATTCCCGGTCAGGGCACATGCCCAGAGTTGTGGGCTCCATCCTCAGTGCGGGGGGGGGGGGGGGGGGTTGTGCTGGAGGCAGCTGATCAATGATTATTTCTCATCATTGATGTTTCTATCTCTCTCTCTCACCTTCTCCCTTCCTCTCAGAAATCAATAAAAATATGTTTAAAAAAAAGAAGAGAAGGAAAAAAGAGCATGAGAAAGAGACTAGATTTAGAAAATGTGACTCAACTACATGGTGTTAAAAAGTTTGAGACTCTGGACCCCTTACCCCACACCTTCAGTAGGGGAACATACTACATCAAACAAGAATATGTTAAAAAAAAAAAAAAAGTTTGATGAAACATCAAGCTTACTTGAGAGGTGTGATTGATAGCAAATTTAATTGCAATTTCTACTCGGCTGCTCCGGTGTACGGCGCCTCCTGTGTTATTGGTAATAGAGCGAAACTTGTTCTGCTGAGCAAGGGCCCCCTGTTCACAGCAACTGCCAAGGTGATGACCTCGGTTACAGCACCAGCTTTCTGATTTACAGAAAACAACCACCCAAGAGATTATGCCATACATAGCTGTTGGCTGGGCAAGGAGCCCTCAGCAGCTTCCTCCCACCTCATAGAAAGATCTTGGACATAATCTCAAAACACACACTCGCCAACGAATGCATTTCCAGCCCACGGGCAAACACTCTTCGGTAGGTTTGGGAGGTGGCTACATAAATAAATATTTGCCTAATCTTGCTCATTATGATTCTGCATCTGCCATTTGAGTGGCTCCCTTAACAGGTCCCCAGTTCTTTAGACGCATTGAGCCTCGATTTCCTCACCTACCAACTGGGGTGCTCGCACCTCCCTTACAATATTGCTGCTGGGATTCAAAGGGCTTAGTGCAAGAGGCATGAGGGCTCAGAAGGAAGTTGCCGTTGTTATATTTTGGGAGATATCCTACAGGCTGGACCCTGGATGTTTCCCCAGGTTTCTTGGTGTGACAGGAAAGTCGTACTTACTGTTCAAAGTGTTATGAAAGGAACATCTCAAAGTGCTCCAGACCTTTAAAGAGAGCTTTCGGTTCTGAGCATCAAACCGGGACTCAGACGCCAAGCTGCTCTGCCTGGCAGTCACCGGGGACTGAAATGAGATTGACTAAGAAGACCGCTACTGAACTGAAAAGCTCCCTGCCACCCCACCGAGGGCCCTCTCTGCTCTGATTTCTCCAGGGTTGTCATCCCAGCATATGTCACCGTCTAAATAAGCCATCACTGTGTGTGGGAAGAAAGCAAAGGCTCCCTCCTGGACCCAGAGGGAGCCTCCCGTGGCAGATCTGCACAAAATCAAACCCGGAAAGACAACAATGCATCTGGTTCCTCACTCCAGGAGGAATTGGCGTGGGGAGAGTGGGCTGCCGTGACTGCCCCAAATCCCACATTATCAGGAGATTAACCCGAGATCATTTAGATTCCCCCTTGTCTCCTCTGGAAAGGCTGCTTGTTTAGCAAAAGACAGATATTTAGAATCATCTGAGATCTCTCGGGGATCTCTCGCTGCAGTGCGAAGAGGTGCCCCATGCACGGTTCTGCCCGGAGTACCAGGAAGAAATTTCCATTTCAGTATGGCATGGGAAGCTATTAGTGCATCGCTGCTGTCACGTCATCTCCACAGCTTCTTTAATGGATGATTTACCATTGGAAATTGAGTTGTTTTCAAAAGTGTTCTAAGTTTTAAAAGAAAGCCTTGACAACCATGTTTCTAGCACCACAATCATGAAAGTTCTGGTCTGTCCTCTGAGGAGGAGACAAAAAAGGCAGGAAAAAAAGGCCCTCGCCTCCGGTTTGGCTCAGAGAATAGAGTGTTGGCCTGCAGACTAAAGGGTCCTAGGTTCGATTCTGGTCAAGGGCACATGCCAGGGTTGTGGGTTTGATCCTCAGTAAGGGGGTATAGGAGGCAGCTGATCAATGATTCTCATCTTTGATGTTTCTATCTCTCTCTTTCCCTCATTTCATCTCTGAAATTAATAAAAGTATATATTTTTTAAATAGCAGATGAAAAACTATGGCCAAATATTGTTGGCTGCAAGAAAGAATAGTGGGTTAGGCAGAAACTCTTAGGTTAATTTCTGGTTCTCTATCACTCTGAAACAGAGGGCTTTGAAAAAAGCATTGAATCTGTGGACTTTCAGAATGGGTTGAATTAAATACTGATTATGCTTTCTCTCCACTCAAATATTTTAAGAATCAAATGTAGAACAAAACCACCTGAACTCAAACCCTGAACCACAAGTTAGGAGATTTGGGTTCTAGTGCTGCTCTTTTAACCTATCGTGTGGCCTTGGACAAGTTACATGGAAAATTAAAGATAGACAATCTACTTTTTCACTCGCCATAGAGCACTCACCAAGTACAAGGAAGTCAGCATTATCATACTAGTTCTTCATAAGAACTTTATGAATATGTGTCATGATTATGTTCATTTTGAAGAGAAGGAAACTGAGTCTCAGAAAGGTTACACAAGATCACCCATTCAGCAAGTAGTTGGCTTAAATTTGAATCCATGATGCCCATAATGTGCCCTTGAGTCTTCATGAAATACATCATTGCCAGTGTGACCTCAGAAGATTGATTATATCCAACCATCCATCCATCCATCCATCCATTTATCCAGCCATTCATCCAGCCATGCATACATAGTCTCTGAAAAGCTACTACAAAGCACAAACACTTTCTATTTATATCTAAGAAGAATCCTCAATTTATTTAGAGCAGCAGCTCTTAAATGCAGTGCAAGGAATCCCAAAGATCCATGGACAGGAAGCAGACAGTCAATAAATCTAGGAAATTGAAGGCAAATATTTTTGTGGGCATCTATGTGCCACATTTCTAGAACAAAGGTCCATGGTTTTCATCATATCCCCAAAGATATCTCTGATTCTCAAGAATGTAAGAACCACTGGTCCAGAGAAATGGAATTGGAAACACTACTTGAAATATCTCATTTGTTCCTTATAGCCACACTATGTGGTGGGCACTACTTTCTCCCATTTTATGGATGAGAAAGCTGAGCCACACACACCAAAAGCAACCTTCCCAAATCCACACAATTTGTTTGATGGGTATCACTGCTTCCATTTCAGGTGCTTAATTTAAGGCAAATAATGTACAGTACGCTCCTGGTGAATGTTAATAGACCAGGAATAAGAGCATGTCCAACACTCACCCAACTAGACTTGTGTTCTGTGGCTGGGTTTTCTACCTCTCCTGCTTTGGGGAACCAGCCTTAGAAGAAAACTTATGCTAAGAGGAAGCTGGCATTAAAATAGGCTCAGTGGTAGAGTGGTCAGATAAAATACGAGATGCCCAGTTCAATTTGAATTTCAGATAAACAATGTATAATATTTTAGCAAAAGTATTCCCTAATAATGCATGGGATATAACTTTATACTGAAAAAGTATTAATTGTCTATCAGAATTCAAATTTATCTGGGTATCATGTATTTTATGGGCTTAGTGTGGCACAATGGAGAGAACCAGTACCTGACAACTATACAGCATCTGAAGCCTGCACTACCTTTTGACTTTGAGTTATGTAGGGTCATTGATTCCTGCATTGCTTAAACAATCTAGAATTTCTATCACTTGCACACCAATGCATCCTACCTCATGCAGCAAATCAGTGGTTCTAACCCCAGCAGGAAGGATGTATAGTGCAAGCTCACAGCACCATACTAAATCCCAGAGGAACAGAAACTCTATACCATATTAGAAGTTACAAAACCAGTGCTTAGGACATTGAACTTATGTGGCTTTTTTCTTTTTCTTTTTCTTTTTCTTTTTTTAGCTATAAGAAATAGCTTGACAGACTTACTGGAATTCATCTGTATTATATAGTCACAGGATATGTATTCATTTACACTGTAAAACTTCTTCTTATATATAACAAACTCTAAAGTCATGCCAGAGATGACTGCTCATAACCACCCCAAATAACAAAAGCACCTAGCAATTCCAGATGAAGGATCCCAATTTTTAGACATTAATTCTAAATTTTTATGTAATTTTGTGTAGAAAGAAAAATCAACTGGCTCCATAGAAAAGCTTGACTTTAGGTAAAATCTAAAACATTGTAAAGTAATCAAATAAAATAGCAAGGAGGTTATGGTAGTGAGTAGAATTGATTGAGTGGATAGCTAACCACAGGACTGAATTGCTATTTAAGGGTAAATGGGGGCACCTGTACACATGTGTGCAAGTGTGTGCAAGTGTGTGTGTGTGTGTGTGTGTGTGCGTGTGTGTGTGTGTGTCTTGGCCATATTATTCACGCAGCATAAAAAATTACAAGATAATGAACCCAAGACGTTTATATGCAATACCAAGTATACATGATCAATGAACAAAAACAGGATGTTTAGTTAGCTGTGACAGTTATGAAAAGACCAAAGAAATCTGTTCTTATTTACATCCACAAGTTTCAAAGCCCTGCTCTGGTATAGAGAATTCCCATAACATGGAACACATAGCATTAACTTCACATCATCCAGACTCCCCTCAAGCCCATAAAAGGCGATAATTCAGGGTATGTCAGCATAAAGCAATTGTGAAGTTAAGAAAAGTTCTAACAAAGATATCTTTGGAAAAAGTAATATATGTATATATATGTAATTGTATTCAAAGAAATTTGATGGACAATATTTCTGGACATAATCTTATGAAAATGTTAACTGTCCCCAAGTTAATCTATAAATTTAACAAGCCCTGATACCAATAGGTATGTATTTGGAGAGGTGGGCAGAGGAATCAGAGGAGCACATGATAAAATGTTTGTTATCTTCCTGAAGAAGAAGAGCAAAGGGAAGGAGATGAGCCCGAACAGATATTAAAAGTATTGTACTATAAAGTAAAACCAGAATAATGTGGTAAGACCACAAGACTATATACTGTAGAAGCTCAAAGGGACAGAACAGAAAGTCCAGAAACAGATCCATGTATTTATACAAGGATTTATTCATTGGTAAAAGTGGGCATCTAAAAGCCACAGGGAAAAATTGAATTTGTCAGTAAACAATGTTGGCTACCATTTAGGAGAAAAGAACATAAATGGCTTGTGAATTTGCTGGTAAGATGGCTTTTAAAAGTTTGAAGTGCTAGGTGTCCACTAATAGATGAATGGATAAAGATGTGATGCATATGCACAATGGAATATCACTCAGGAATATGAAAAAATTAAAATCTTACCACTTGCAACAACATTGATGGACATAGAGGGTATTATGCTAAGTGAAATAACTCAGAATGAGAAAGAAAAATACCCTAAAACAAAACAAAATAAAACAAATGAACAAACAAAACAAACCCATAGCAACAGAACAAACTGATGATTGTCAGTGGGGAGGAGAATGGGGAGATGAGTGAAAAGGTGAAGGGGAATAAGAGGTACAAACTTCTAGTGATAAAATTCATAAATCATGGGAAGGTAATATACAGCACAGGGAATCTATATAATTAAAACCCAGTGGTCATAACGCCATAACAACCAAAGAACCATCACCAGGAGGTGCACCAATGGGTCCCTCAGTGCACCGGGTCTGGGTCTCGCGAGATTTTACACACTACCTCTAATGTAGTCAATAATATCACAATCCCTAGCCAGTTTTGCTCACGGGATAGAGTGTCAATGGCCTGAAGGGTCCTGGGTTCGATTCTGGTCAAGGACACATAACTCAGTTGCAGGCTCAGTCCCTGGCCCTGGTTGGGGTGCTTGTGGGAAAAAACCAATTGATGTGTCTCCCTCACACCGATGTTCCTCTCTCTCTGTCTCTCTCCCTCCCTTCTACTCTCTAAATTCAATGGAAAAATATTCTTGGGTAAGGATTAACAACAACAACAACAATAATAATGATATCATAATAACTTTTATGGTGACAGATGGGTCCTAGATTTATTGTGGTGATCGCATTGTAAGGTATACAATGTTGAATCACTATGTTGTACACTTGAAGCTAATATAATATTGTATGCTAACTATACTAAAGTATAAATAAAATAAAATACAAAATTGAAACAAAAGTCTGAAGTGACAGAAAATAAATAGTAAAACATTACCACCCATGGAATAGTAAGCTAATGTGCATAGGACCTTCAACTTACCCTTTCTGTCCAACAAGAAAGGGAATGTGGTCAATTCCTTGGAAGAAGGAATGGGGTGCACCCTGCCACCATATTGGACATCACTCGGTTCCCTTCACCCTTCACCCCACCTCAGTCCCTCTCTGCAGTAGAATTGCCCTACTACCCACTCCTACTCATAGGACAAAAGGATCCTGGAAAATAAAAGATTTCTCTGCACATCGTGAGATTCCCTGATCACCTTAACTGTTGAAGGAGCCAATGCATACAATTTGAGAGTTATCTGAGATCAGCAGTAAGTCTCACCTGTTTCCTCTTTTCAGGTGGAAGTGACGGATCTCCATCCTACAAAGAAACAAATACTGCATCTTAGTGGGTTTTTTTTTAATTAAATGTGCTTAGATTCAAGGAACTGAACCAAACTATGAACTAGATTCAAACCCTCCCAAGTTCCACCCCCTTCAACCAGTAATGTGCTGAACCAAGTTCAGATATGCTTTCAAAAAATTACCTACAAATTCAACCATTCTTATTTTGGAAAAACCTCTGAGGGATCAGTTCCATTTAAGACCAAACCTATATATTTTCCAAAACTGTGCAAATCAACCCCCACCCCTCCACATACAAAACTGAATTTATCAAAATTATTTTTGAGTAGAGCCAATCTTATGTAATATTTCATTTGGTTTGAGTTGAGTTCCTCTTTACATTGTTAGATCCAAAGGTACAGCAATGGATACACATATACACACTTGAGCTTTCTCTATGAACAGAAAAATAGGGGGGGGGGGGATAAAAAAGATATACTCAAAATAAAAGAAAATTAACTGAGAACTTCCAGTCCTATCAGACTTTTTGTCTTAAAAGAACTCAATTTCTTTCCCTTGTAGGTCATCCGGGACTACAAATATCTCAGATGAATGAGTACATTTTTATCTGATGCTGTCTACATATAGGTCAACAGTACTTTAACCCGAGGAATCTTTCTACTCTATTTCTGTGCCAGGACAGTTCAATGAGCCCAGCACAAATGGTTAAATAATAGCAATAGTGTCAACACTTTAAAAGGAGGCTGCATACATGAGTAAAAAAGCAGCAGGAATGCTCTCGATATCCTCCATTTCCATATAATTTATACCCTTAAAAATCTTGCCATATAAGCCCTAAAGAAAACCTAAATGCTCATGAGAGAAAGGTTTTAAAAAATGAAAGTATTACTATGCAACTTTGTTTAAAAATGAACTCTAGTTGTATGTATGGCCTAGAGAGCTGTCCAAAATAAGGTGTGAATGGAAAGAGCAAGTTTTAGAACAACATTTACACCGTGCTGTCTGACAGAACTCTGCAGAGATGGAAACACCCTTCATGGAACCGTCCAGCATAGTGGCCACCATGCAAGTGGCCAGTAGCAATGCAATGCAATAGAGTCACCACCGGCCACCTATGCCAATTGAGTCCCTGAAATGTGATGAGACTGAAGAACTGAGTTTTCAATTCTATTTCATTCTAATTCATTTAAAATTGAATTTAAATAACCACATGTGGTTTCTGTATTAGACAGATCCTCTTAAAAATACTCCATAGGGCCAAAACCGATTTGGCTCAGTGGATAGAGCGTCAGCCTGAGGACTGAAGGGTCCCGGGTTCGATTCCAGTCAAGGGCACATACCTTGGTTGCGGACACCTACCAAGTAGCAGGTGTGCAAGAGGCAGCTGATTGATGATTCTCTCTCATCGATGTCTCTAACTCTCTATCCCTCTCTCTTCCTCTCTGTAAAAAAAAAAAAAAAAATCAATAAAATATATATTTTTTAAATACTCCATAGGAACAAATGAGTAAATAAACCGACATGAACACATATGTGTACATGTGTGCTTCATAGGTGCCCAGGTAAGCTGTCTGGAGGGACTGGGTTGTGGGACTGTTTGAATTCAACCCTTTTTTGAGGAAAGGGCATGTAAAAAATGCCCCCTTTCTGTCGTAACCAGGGAACGGGAATGCCATGGTGACGCCACACGTACAATCAGCTCTCGATATTTCTTCTTCAGGGACTGATGGCGCTCTCGGAGCTGGTTGGCCATGAGCTTGTACTGGTCCCTTTCCTGCTGGCATGTGTCCAGCTCCTTGGAGAGGATCAGCAGAGCCTCCTTTTTGCTCTCCAGCTTCCGTTTGCACACCAGGTACTGCAAGAGAAGTGCAAGCAACTGGTCAGCACCTCATCAGGACTCCATTTACCATGCCCTGCTGGCTTGTTTTGTTCTTTGTTTTGTTTTGTTTTGTTTTGTTCTGTTGCTTGTTTGTTTTTAGAGAACATATACCCAGACATTTGTCAGTAACTGACATAGGCACCTAAAGGCTAAGACAGTACCTAACCTATCCCTCAGGAGAGAACCTTGGATGCTCATGAACTTTGGCAAACTGGGTCAGATAAAATCATTTCATTACAGACAAGTGAAACAATAGAATACTTTTTTAAAAATTACATAGCTAAATAGATGATAGCTGGACCCCAATAATTTTGTTTAAAGGGATTTCTATATCCAGATAAGATTATGTAAAATTTTGTTAAAATTTTACAAAATGATATACAAAGAAAAACACTTAATAAGACATTTGCATATTACAAACGATGGTCTCTTGGCAGCAAAATTATTTGCATGTTTTAAATTTTTTATTTTTTTTTAAAATATTTTTTTTCTAGATTTCAGAAAGAAAGGGAGAGGGAAAGATAGGAACATCAATTATGAGAGAGAATCATTGATAGACTGCCTCCCGCACACCCCCTACTGGGGACTGAACCTACAACCCTTGTATGTGCCCTGACCAGGATTGAATCATGACCTCCTGGTTCATAGGTGGATGCTCAACCACTGAGCCATACCAGTCAGACTAAAATTTTTATTCTTTAAGCTTTTCTATGCTTTTTAAAAATTTTAGACTAGGGGCGGAGCTTGAAGATGGTGACCAAACAGACAGACTTGTTCTGACTCCAGTCCCAGAACAGAAAAAAGCAGCGTCTGAGTCGCTCAGGGAAAGTTGATTGGCAGCTGAGGGACAGCGGAAATCTCAAGGAAGGTAAGGAAAGGTCGGCTGGACAGGATTCCCTGACCAACCGGCCAGCACTGCGGCTGCCGCGGCGGCTCTCCCGGAGCTCCGGGCTTGGAGGGAAGGCTGTGCCATCTTACCAGGAAAGGAGGAGCTTCTCTGTGGCCTGGAAAAACCACAGTGGAGGAGACCTTTGAGTAGCTGAGATGGCCCAATAGGAGCAAACACTTGGTTTCAAGGGAGTTCTTCAGTCACCCACGGAAAGATCAGAGTTTGCGGGGAAAACTTGAGGGATCTGGGTCCCGTGGCACAGGCAGTGACAGTAGCCACTGAGCTCCTGCAAGGCCCCGCCCCCCACTGTAGCTGGGAGCGCAGTGCTGCCACCTGCGCTGAGCTGCGCTCAAAGAAGGCTGCAGAGAGAATTCTGCCCGGGACACCCAGTGCTGGGTTTGGCATAATCTGGGACTTTTTAAAAAAATGCCAGGGGACACGGGACAAAGTGTTAAGAATTGCGGCTGTCCCGACAAGGGCGGAACATCTGGACACCTTGGCGCCTGATCCCCTTCACCCCCTTGCTTCTGAAAACTAGGGAAGGACTGCTCAGTTAGGCTTATCCAGGGAAATTGCAGGAGGAAACTGCCTTCCTGGAAACAAGGGATCGGAGCTTTAGAGATAGTCTGGGAGCCAGTTGGCACTCTGCCAGCTAGAGCCATAGAGAAAGAAGGCCAGAGCAACCAAAAGACTGGGAGGTCAAACCGGAAACACTGACACCTAAAAGCTGAATTACAAACTGATTTTTTTTTTTTTTTTCCGTTTTTTCTTTTGCTTTTTTTTTTATTAATCAAAAATAAATGGACACAAATAACTAAGATATAGCCTACTTAAAATTAAGCATTACCTTACAAAACTGAGGTGCAGTGGAATGCTGGGAACTGAAAGACTGTCTGCTCCGAGAATCAGGCAAGCCAAATACAATGACAGAGGAAGTGAATGACCACTACTGGACATTTTTATGCTAATTTTACCATTTTGTATTTTATTTTCATTTTTTACATCTTTTACTTAAGAAACGAATTTTTTTCCCTTACTTGATTTTACCTTTTCAATTATTACATTTTTCAATCTCTATCATCACTATTACTACTGCTATTTTGCAATTTTTATTTCTTTTTTTTGTTGTTGTTGTTTCTTTTTATTTTTCCCTCTCCAGTACCATCTTATTTTTTCTTTATTTTACATTGGGAGTAACCTTCATTCTATTTTAATCTCTACTATATCATCATTCAACCCTATCTCAACTTGACCTTTACACCATCACTCTCGTACTAAACTTTACCCTTTTAGTCTCCGGTTTATCCTATCCCTTTCCTGCTTTAGTTTTTCCTCTATTCTTTCTGTATACCCCCTGCTAAAGCTCTCACTATACTTATAGACCTAAGTTCCAACCCCTGACCCAAGTGTATAAATACCACTCTCTGCACTATAGTAACTAGTTAAAAACAAACAAACAAACAAACAAAAAAACAAAACAAAACAAAAAACAGTTCTCCTCTCTATCCATTTCTCATTGTTTGTGTGAAGGTTGATTATTGTGAATTTTTATGCTTTTTAGTGAAATTGTTATGCTTATTCCTGTGTTGTTATTGTTGCTTTGTATTTTTTAAAAAATCCTCTGTTTTTGTTTGTTTCTTGTACTTCTGTATATCATAGCCTTACTTAATAATAGTGGATATTGTAGTTTGTATTGATCTCCAAGTATTGTTGCTGGCATTGGCTGGGTTCAGTGGTTGTTCTATGGCAATTTTCTCCACAGATATATAATTTGTCTCCCATTTCTCTTTTAGTTTCCTTCTTCTCTCTCTCTCTCTCTCTCTCTCTCTCTCTCTCTCTCTCTCTCTTTCTCTCTCTCTCTCTCCTTTCTTTTTTTTCTGTTTTCCAACTTCATTTTGTCATTACCTTTTTCCTTCTTTTTCTATCTCTTTATCCCTCTTTTTTTATTTTATTTACTTATTTATTATTATTTTTTAAATTTTTATTTATTTTATTTTTACCTGTCTTCCTTCTCTCCTATCCCCCAATTTGCCTTTCTCTAGTGGTCACCTTTGTCGGAGGCTATTAATATTGTAAATACATTCCTGTTAAGTGCCTCTTGTATTGTACCTGGTAGTGTTGTAGTTTGTACCTTTAAATCAACACAGGAGAAGAAACACCACATAACCAGACATCCTGAAAAGAAAGGCCATGGGGAGACAAAGAAATGGCCCGCACATGAAAGAAAAGCAGGCATCACCAGAAAAGGAATTAAACGAGTCAGAGGCAAGCAGCCTACCAGAGCAAGAATTCAGAATAATGATCATAGGATGGCTAAAAAGAACGAAAGAGAAATTTGACAACAACCAAGAAGAAATGAGGAAGAACCATGAGGAATTGAAGAAGAGCCATGAGGAACTGAAGAAGAACCAAGAGGAATTGAAGAAGAACCAAGAGGAATTGAAGAAGAACCAAGAGGAATTGAAGAAGAACCAAGAAGAAATGAAAAGTGACATCACTACCATGAAGAACTCAATAGAAAGCATCAAGACTAGACTAGATGAAGCAGAGGACCACATCAGTGAGCTAGAAGATAAGATGGAAAAAAATACCCAATTAGAGCAACTTCTAGAAAAAAAGATTAAAAAGCAGGAGGAGAGCCTACAGGAGCTTTGGGACAATACAAAACAAAATAATATTCGAATAATAGAAAGGAAACTGAGGTAGACATGGAAAAAGTATTTCAAGAAATAATGACAAAAAACTTTCCTGAGTTAGAGAAGAAAAAAACCACACAAATCCAAGATGCTCACAGAGTCCCAAGCAAAATAAATCCCAGAAGACAGACGCTAAGACACATTATAATTAAATTGGCAAACAACGACGACAAAGTAAGAATCTTAAAAGAAGCCAGAGAGAGACAGAAAGTGACATACAAAGGAACCCCCATCAGACTAGCAACTGATTTCTCAACAGAAACATATCAGGCCAGAAGGGAAAGGGATGAAATATGCAAATTCATGCAAAGGAAGGGTCTGAATCCAAGAATACTGTACCCAGCAAGGCTATCAATCAAAATTGAAGGCTTCACAGACAAAAAAAGACTGAAGGAATTTATATCCACCAAACCAGCAATGCAAGAAATGCCAAAGGGTCTACTGTAAAAATAAAGAAATAGGAAGTGAAGAAGGAACACGGGTATAGAATAAAAATGGCATCAAATGAGTACCTATCAATAATAACCTTAAATGTAAATGGATTAAATGCTCCAATCAAAAGACATAGGGTGTCAGATTGGATAAGAAAACAAGACCCATACATCTGTTGTCTATAAGAAACCCACCTAAGAAAAAAAGATGCACACAGACTGAGGGTGAAGGGATGGAAAAAAGTTTTCCAGGCAAATGGAAATGAAAAAAAAAGCTGGGGTAGCAATACTTATATCTGACAAATTAGATCTCAGAGTGAAGGACATAACAAGAGATAATGAAGGCCACTTCATAATACTAAAGGGAACAATCCAACAAGAAATAACCCTGGTAAATATATATGCACCCAATACAGGAGCACCCAAATAAAAAAAAAAAAAAAAAACTGCTGGAGGACATTAAGGGAGAGATTAATAGCAATACAATCATAGTAGGAGATTTTAATACCCCACTGTCACCCTTCGACAAATCATCTAAACAAAAAATCAGCAAAGAAATATCAATCCTAAATGACTCACTAGACCAGATGGAATTAATTGACATCTTCAGAACATTCCACCCCAAAGCCACAGAATATACATTCTTCTCAAGTGCACATGGGACATTCTCAAAGATAGACCACATTTTGGGACATAGGCAAAGTCTCTTCAAATTCAAGAAGATAGAAACCATATCAAGCATCTTCTCAGATCATAATGCCATGAAATTGGAAATTAACTACAATAAAAATAATCCAAAGAAATCAAACACATGGAGACTAAACAGCATGCTATTAAACAAGGACTGGGTTACCAGAGAAATCAAGGAAGAAATTAAAAACATCCTGGTAACAAATGACAATGAAAACACAACAATCCAAAATTTATGGGACACAGCAAAAGCAGTTTTGAGAGGGAAGTTCATATCCTTAAAAGCCTATTGCAAAAAAACTAGAAAAAAGACTAACAAGTGATCTAACTCTACAACTCACAAAGAGTTAGAAAAAGAGCAACAAGAAAAGCCCAGTGTAAGCAGAAGGAAGGGAATAACAAAAATCAGAGCACAGATAAACGACATAGAGACCAAAGAAACAATACACAAGATCAAAAAAACCAAGAGCTGGTTCTTTGAAAGGATAAACAAGATAGATGGACCTCTAGCCAGGCTAACCAAGAAACAAAGAGAGAGGACCCAAATAAACAAAATCAGAAATGAAAGAGGTTTAATAACAACAGACCCCACTGAAATACAATGGATTGTTACAAAATACTACAAACAACTCTATTCCAACAAACTGAACAACCTGGAGGAAATGGACATATTCCTAGAAAAATACAAACTGCCAAAACTCAATCAGGAAGAATCTAAAAATCTCAATAGACCAGTGACTTGGGAAGAAATTGAAACAGTCATCAAAAAGCTTCCAGCAAACAAATGCCCAGGGCCAGATGGCTTCATAGGAGAGTTTTACCAAACATTCAAGGAAGAACTAAAACCTATCCTCCTCAGACTATTCCAAAAAATCCAAGAGGAAGGAACACTTCCAAACTCCTTCTATGAAGCCAGCATCACCCTAATACCAAAACCAGATAAAGACAACTCAATGAAAGAGAATTACAGGCCAATATCCCTCATGAACATAGATGCCAAAATCCTCAACAAAATTCTAGCAAATCGACTCCAGAAGAACATCACAAAGATCATACACCATGACCAAGTAGGATTTATTCCAGGAATGCAAGGATAGTACAATATCTGCAAATCAATAAACGTGATACATCACATAAACAAATTGAAAGATAAAAATCATATAGTCATATCAATTGATGCAGAAAAAGCATTTGATAAAATCCAACACCCTTTCCTGATAAAAACTCTTAACAAGGTGGGAGTACAAGGATCATACCTCAACATAATAAAAGCTATATATGATAAACCCACAGCCAACATTAAACTCAATGGGCAAAAACTAAAACCATTCACTCTACGAACAGGAACAAGGCAGGGATGCCCACTCTCGCCACTCCTGTTTGACATAGTACTGGAAGTACTAGCCATTGCAATTAGACAAAAGGAGGAAATAAAAGGCATCCAAATTGGAAAAGAAGAAGTAAAGTTATCCTTATTTGCAGATGACATGATATTGTACATAAAAAACCCAAAAGACTCCATTAAAAAACTAATTGACTTAATAAATGAATTTGGCAATGTAGCAGGATACAAAATTAATGCCAAGAAATCCATGGCATTTCTATACACCAACAGTGAAACTACAGAAACAGAGGCTAAAAAAGCAATTCCATTTACCATCGCACCAAAAAAATTAAGATACCTAGGAATAAATTTAACTAAGGAAGTAAAGGACCTATTTGGGGAAAACTACAAGACACTGAAAAAAGAGATAGAGGAAGATGTAAGGAGATGGAAGAACATACCATGTTCATGGATTGGTAGAATCAACATCATCAAAATGTCCATACTTCCTAAAGCAATCTATAGGTTCAATGCACTCCCCATTAAAATACCAATGACATATTTCACTGACCTAGAAAGAACTCTCCAAAAGTTCATTTAAAACAATAAAAGACCCTGAATAGCCTCAGCAATCCTGAGAAAGAAGAGTAAAGTAGGAGGATCTCAATACCAGACTTCAAACTATATTACAAAGCCACTGTTCTCAAAACAGCCTGGTACTGGCACAAGAACAGACATATAGATCAATGGAAAAGAATTGAGAACCCAGATATCAACCCAAATCAATATGCTCAATTAATATTTGACAAAGGAGGCATAAATATACAATGGAGTCAAGACAGTTTCTTCAATAAATGGTGTTGGGAAAATTGGACAGACACATGCAAAAGAATGAAACTAGATCACCAACTTACACCATTCACAAAAATAAGCTAAAAATGGATACAGGACTTAAACATCAGATGGGAAACCATAAAAATACTAGAAGCATCCACAGGCAGCAAAATCTCAGGTATGCCAAAAGAACTTCTTCACTGATACTGCCCCTAGAGCAATGGAAGCTAAAGAGAAAATAAACAAATGGGACTACATCAAAATAAAAAGCTTTTTTACGGCAAAAGAAACCATCAACAAAACAACAAGAAAGCCCACAGTGTGGGAGAACATATTTGCAAATAATACCACCGATAAAGGTTTAATCTCCAACATTTACAGACAGCTTATACAACTAAATAAAAGGAAGATGAATGATCCAATTAAAAAATGGGCAATGGACCTAAATAGAATGTTTTCAAAAGAAGACAGAAGGCAGGCCAAAAGGCACATGAAAACATGCTCAAAGTCACTAATTGTCCGAGAGGTGCAAATCAAAACAACAATGCGGTACCATTTCACACTGGTCAGAATGGCCAACATCAACAAATCAACAAACAAGTGTTGGCGAGGTTGCGGAGAAAAAGGAACCTTCGTGCACTGCTGGTGGGAATGCAGACTGGTACAACCACTGTGGAGAACAGTGTGGAGTTTCCTCAAAAAACTGAAAATGGAACTCCCATTTGAACCAGTAATCCCACTCCTAGGAATATATCCCAAGAAACTAGAAACACCAATAAGAAAGGATATATGCACCCCTATGTTCATAGCAGCACAATCTACAATAGCCAGAATTTGGAAACAGCCTAGGTGCCCGTCAGCAGATGATTGGATCCAAAAACTATGGTACATCTACACAATGGAATACTATGCTGCCATAAAAAAGAAAGAATTCTCATCATTTGCAGCAACCTGGATGGAATTGGAGAACATCATGCTGAGTGAAATAATCCAATTAATGAAAGAGAAACACCACATGACCTCACTCATTTGTGGATGATAAAGAACATTATAAATTGATGAACCAAGAGACAAATATAGAGACAGTAAATCAACAGGCAGACTGACAAATTACAGTGGGGAGGGGAGGAAGATCTGGGGGAGATAATAGATCAACCAAAGGACTTGTGTACATGCATATAAGTACAACCAATGGACATAAAACTCTGGGGAGGGAGGGTATGTGTGGGAGGGAAGGAGGTGGGGCAAAAAAAATCAATAAAATATATTAAAAAAAAATTTTAGACTAAACTCATACAGTGTCTATAATTTAAAGAACACAAAAATATTATTTAAAGTAATTTAATTGAACCATAAATTGTTGCAATAGATTGCACCTGTACACACAACACAGCAGACATTTTCTCACTTGAGAATTTTGGTTTACATTTTTGACCAAGATATACACAACTTCTGTGATTCCAGGCCCCTCCCACTAGAGACCAATTTTACGAACTAAGTACTTTAGTCACATTTGGAATTATCCCCAAATAGTCGAGTGTACCTTGTGGAAACTCTTTGTCCCTCCTTCTCCCCCCACTGAGAACCACCCCCACGTGACAACCACCCAGCACATGGGCCAGCGTGAGCCCTGACCAGGACTTCTTTATTTCCATTGGCTATACCGCACCATCTGGCGTTATTCACATACGTGAAAAGTGGCACTAAATACCTTTTGAATTTGCCCCGTAAAAGACCAAATTCAGAGCATTCATGAAAACAATTTATAGTTTCATTATACACTCTGACATGAGCACTTTGTCATTGTGGACGCTCACACAAAGCAGAGAGAATCAGCACTCCCGAAACATTTGAGTCAATGCTCTTTTATGGACAAAAAGCATTACTCATATAGAGAGCTTGCTCAGAACTGACTTTGTTAAGTTCAATTTCGAATAAATGAAAGGAGGAAAAAGAGAGTTTTGTGCATTAGCACAATTTTTTTCCTTTAAAAAAAAAAAAGTAATTGCTTGGCTTCCAAAACAAAGGGGAGAGAAAAGCCATTCTGAGATGGATTTGAGTTCTAAGAGAGGACACTTCCACCTTGGATGAATCTTATTCCTGGCAGTAATGAGCTTGGAATCCTGCCTCAAAATGTCCTGGATTTTAAGACTTTGACATCCTCTTCATGGAGGCAAAATGGTTCTGTTGCTTCAGTGATTTCTCAAGAGTAAAATCCCCAACGAGTAAATATCAAAGGCGAGTGGCTCAGAAACCTAAGCTGCAATGTCCTAAGGGAGGTATTGAGATTTCACAGGAAAAAAATACCATTTACACACAATTGAACAGACCTGCCCTTGTGCCTTTGGTTCTTTGCCCGCAATCAGCAGCGGTGGTTGTCAGTGCTGTTAGTATTGGTGGCACCACAACAGCCACCTTTGTCCCTTCAGATCCAAATCTGAGGCCCCAAAGATACCCAGTGTCTTCCGACTTCAGGGAAGAAAATCCCAGTGGCATGGGTACACTGTAAAAAGCGGTAGGCAAGATGAGTTGTAACATCCGGTCTACAAAGAGGAGCAGGCCCTCGCCACCATTGTTGGCCAAGTGGAAATTCAAGTTCCTTGACTTGAACTGCAATCAGTTAGGGTCCAAGAGAGAAACTGGTTCTCTCTCAGGGCATGGATGAAATGGGGCCTCGGAAGCTGTGATGCCCACCCTTCCCTTGGGTGTATGGTACCTGGCAGAAAACAGGCAGAGGCCTCTGCTCAGACCCGGTGGCCAGGATCTGAGGAGCAGGACCATTGCAGTTCAGTTCCCCTCGGGGCACAGAACACAGGACAATTAGGACTCCACTAATGGGTAAAAGAGCAAATGCATTCTGTGTAGATGATGTAGTCACACCAACAAAAGGGGTGGTCTTTACAAATTCAGGCTGGATTGCTTTTTCCTCTGCTTACTATGGTCTACAGCAGTGAAGTTCAAGAATTGTAATCTATGTCCATCATTATTCCCGGGCCCAGCCCAGCCCTACTGAATCCAAGTCAGATGACTGGCTCAGGAAGCCGCACTGCTAGCACATGGCACAGGTGATTCTCAATCCCATCTACACTTTGAAAACCCAGGCTCAGGAGGTTGCAACTTTATGGTGTCTCAAAAGTTAGAACCAGCTACAAGGGTCTGAAAGGACCAAGAGGCCAGCTGCAGTCCACCAGTTCAGGACCAGGGAATGGTCTCAACATTGTTCTGGGATGCCTGTGCCACCTTCCGTAGCACAGAGGGGTTCTAAACAAGTACAAGCATTTCCCTAATAACTTGTGATGTTGATGTACCCCTGTGTTCATTACAGCATTATTTGTAATAGCCAAGAAATGGAAACAATCGAAGTGCCATCAAGGGATGAAAGGATAAAGAAGATGTGGTTCATATACACAGTGGAATGCTACTCAGGCATAAAAAAAGGTGACACGTTGCCATTGGCGACAACATGGATAGATCGTGAGGGTATTTTGCTAAGTGAAATAAATGCGATGAAAAAGGGCAAAGTCATATGATTTCATTCTGAGACTATAAAATAAAAAATTAACACTGAACTGACAAACAAATCAAAGATACTGACAACAGAATGGTGTTTATCAGAGGGACAGGTGTGTGGGGGAGGGAAAAATGAGCAAAGGGTCAAATATACAATAACAGAAGGAAACTAAACTTTATGTGGTGAACCCACAAATGTATACAGAACTCAAATTATAATGTTTTACACCTGAAATTTATATGATGTTATTAACCAATGTTACCTCAATAAATTTAATTATTTTTAAATGCCCAAGTATAAGCACAGACTATATTTCACTGCATCTGGCCAAAGACCCTACATATGCAGAGTCTCAATGAAATAACAACAGGAGTCTCTTGGAGGAAGGTGTTGGTGGGATATTGTGGTCAGGGATGGGACTTCTCACTCTCATTCTAAAATGATGACAGTTTAATCCCTGTAATGACAGCTGTTAAAATGTCCCATTTCCTATCTCTCTAATTGGGCACAAACAACTAAAAAATCAAGAAAAAGGCCTTAAATATCTTCTTGTTGAAGCTCTAACCAATCAGCAAACTCATAGTTTTACTCCTTGGCCTTAGATGGGACCAATCATAACACAGAAAGAGAGACCAGCCAGTGCTTGGGATGTTTTTGCTGCTAGGAGAGGATGAATATGGTAAGTGTAGATGATGGAGAAGGTGGGTGGAGAGCAGTAACCACCAGGCAGAGCCCAGAGGCTTTCATCCAGATGTAGGTCTAAAGATGTGCTAGTCCTGAACCACTGGGACCCCAGGAAAGCCACAGAACACAGGTACAAAACCAACACACACTGCCTGGGCCTCACTTTCCACATATGGAATAGGAAGGGGTGTACCCAGGGTGATTTCTACTTTGAGAAACCCACAATTTCAACACCACATCCAATATGATTGGGGGTGAACAGTGTCAGGGAAAACACTTGGGGGTGAGGGGCTCGAGTCCAGGAGGTATGATTCACTCCAAGCTAAGACAGAGCCCACTCAGTGAGTTCGAAAGATCATCCACGACAGTGGCAATGCCAGAATCTCAACATAGCAGGGCCTTCAGCAACCTTGTTGGAAGGGGTGCTTGACCTGTGTTTGCAAGAGCAGTACATGACAGAGTGAGAAAAGACGAAACATCTATGTAGTCTACATTAGTGCCTCTCTCCAATATTTCCATTTCTCCTCTACTTGCAAGCATGTGGAGGGCCTGTCCTTCCCCATGGGTTGGAAGTAAGGCAAGGCCATGTAATTTGCTTTATCCAAGTAACTGGGATTGGAAGGAACATGAGAAACTTCTAGGGTGGAAGCACTTAAGAATCAAGGTAAGAATTCCCAAGCTTTCTTCTCTCCTGCCGCAACAGCTGTGGAAGTATGTGTTGTTATGGAGGTGCCATAAGAACAAATCAGCCTGGAGCCTGGCGCCAACACACAGACAACTGCCCTGGAGAGTCATTCGGGTCCCCAGAGAAATCTGTGTGGTCAGGAAATAAACATTTGTAGTGTTAAGTTTCAGAGATTGGGGGTGTTTGTTACCGGAGCATAACTTAGCCCATCCTGACTGGTACAATCCATATCAAATAGTGGGAGGGTGGGAGATTGGTGGAGGTTATATTTGCTCTTGCTCTGTGCTTCTGCTGAGTCACCACAATGGTGCTCAGGATGAACATTTTCACTATTACTATTATTATTAAAAAAAAAAAAAAAAAAACACCACCAAAGTTTTGTGACAAATGCTTTTTATGTATGATCGATCACCTTTCATCCTCACAACATAATGAGACCACTATGTTATTATTATTATTTTTGTTTTCTAAATGAGAATATGGATCTTAATTTATAGAGTTTAAGGGATTAGAAGACCCAGAATGCAAACCCAGGTCTTGAACTGTAGAACCAAGCCTGTGAAACCCCAATTCCAACACCAATTAGAAAGGACATATGCACCTCTATATTCATAGCAGCACAATTTACCAAAGCTAAGATTTGGAAATAGCCTAAGTGGCCATTTAATCTAATGAGTAGATTAAAAAACTGTGGTACATCTACACAATAGAATACTACGCTGCTATAAAAAAATAAAAAAGGAATTCTTACAGTTTGTAACAGCATGAATGGAACTGGAGAGCATTGTGCTAAATGAAATAAGCCAGTCAGAGAAAGATTAGTATCACATGATCTTACTAATTTATGGAATATAATGAACAGCATAAACTGATGAACAAAAACAGAGCCAGAGACAGAGAAGCATCAATCAGACCTCTCCCAATTACCCCCACCCTCAGAAGGAAGGTAGGGGAGGGTGGGGGTAAGAAGGAGAGATCAACCAAAGGACTTATATGCATATAAGCCTAACCAATGCACACAGACACTAGCGGGGTGAGGACATGAGTGTGTGGGGGGAGACAATGAGGCAATATGGACACATATGTAACACCTTAATCGTAAAGAAAAAGTTGGGGGAAAAAGAATCCCCAATTCCTGACAAATTAAGCATTCTATGCCTGCCCCCCTCACCACCTCCCCACAAGAAACTCAGAATATTCCTGGAATTGGTTACTACACGAAGTTGGTCGTCCCAGCACAAAGAAGCTAAGAAAGGGCTCTTTTGAATGTGGCTATTTTTTAGACCTAGAACAAATGGGTAAAACAGTCATAGTTTCACCAACCCCCTCTCTCTAAAACTAGTGGGCCTGCCTCTCCTTTCCTCAGATTCAAGGTCTGAAAGAAGAAGGGGAAAAAACCCTGAAAGCATCTGTACCCTCTGCTCCTTGTGAGGCAGCCAAGTGGAAGCAATGGGTTTCCATCTACGTGTAAGAAATGGGATAAGCCCAGAGGGTTTCACAGAGGAACCATAGAGTTTTCTTTAAAGCAGTTTGGTCGTAAGGGGTTTTTTCTGTAAGTGATAGTGGGTCTCCATTATTCATTCAGCAAATATTTGTTAGGTGTCTGCTGTGTGTTAGGCACTGAGCCAAGCATTGGTCTCCTAAAGGGATAAAGGTTCTGTTGATTTTTTAAAAGGAAGAACATGAAACCCAGAGAAAATTTACTTCCACAATCCCTTATGGGGTTTTTTTTTTTTTTTTAAACCCCCAAATTTCTAAAAACTGCAACCATGTTCATACCCTGTTAATGACTTCAGCTGCTGTGAGGGTGTTTATGGTTCTTAGGCCACTGATTATGAATATGCACATATTTGCTGAAGGCAAATCAATGTGTTTGAGTACGGGCCGCTGCCCATGCCTCTACTGTGGATGATACAACATATATTAGTAATGCTATTGCATTTCCTCTCCACCACCCAAAATTCCTGATCGGAAACATTTAAGACCCAAACATTCTGGACAAGGACCCCAACTTTTATTTGAAAGTCGCCCTTGCAAATCCTACACAGTTTCAATGACATATGTGTGACTAAAATAAAATGTTTCTCAAACAGTAATTGCCCAAAACCTAAGCATATATTACATGTCTACTTCCTTACATAGTCCAGGGAAAACTGAAAATACATCCCATGCAGTAAATGTCAGGCTGCCATCATGCTGACCTGCTATCCCACAGCCTCCTGATATCTTTATCCTTTAGCTGAGCATGAATGCTGGGGCTGGGCAAACCTCACAGATAACCCAAGTGACTCACAAAGAACAAGGCTGCTGGCTGCCAACAGTCCATGGCAGTGTTTTCCAAATTGTGGGTCATGATACATTAATCTGGATGGTAAAATGAATTCAGTTGCAATCCTCATTTTCTTCTTTTTCTTAACATTAAATTAAAAAAAAATAGAAAGAGGAAGGAAGGTAAAGGGAGAAAGAAACATCAGCCCTGGCTAGTTTGGCTAAGTGGGTAGAGCATCAGCCTATGTCTGAAAGGTCCTAGGGTTTGATTCCGGTCAAGGACATGTACCTCAGTTACAGGCTCTGGGCTCTGGTCAGTATGCATGCAGGAAGCAATCAATGATGTGTATCCCTCACATCAATGTTTTCCTTTATCACTCCCTCTCTCTTTTCTCTAAAAATCAATGGAACAATATTCTTGGGTGATGATTAACAAAGAGAGAGATAAAGATAGAAATAGAGATAGAGATAGAGAGAGAGAGAGAGAGAGAGAGAGAGAGAGAGAGAGAGAGAGAGAAACATCAATTTGTAGTTCCACTTATTCATGCATTCATTGGTTGAGTCTTGTATTTGCCCTGACTGAGAATTGAACCTACAACTTTGGTGTATTAGGATGACATTCTAACCAATGAGCTAATCCCAGGGCCACTCTCATTTAAAAAAAAAAAAAAAAAGAAAGAAAGAAAGAAAGAAAGAAAGAAAGAAAGAAAGAAAGAAAGAAAGAAAGAAAGAAAGAAAGAAAGAAAGAAAGAAAGAAAGAAAGAAAGAAAGAAAGAAAGAAAGAAATATGCAATAGATCAGAAAATATCAGCATGAATCCCATACAGTAGGGGTGTCGAACTCAATCAGAGAAGGGGCCAAAATCTAAAATCCAGCCTAAATCGCGGGCTGAATGGTTTACTGAACAGTCATAAACTGTCATTGTGATGGAAACACAGCGGAGTGCAGTGATGACAGCACGGTGCGGGCCACATTGCAAGGCCTGGCGGGACGGATTTGGCCCGCGGGCCTTGTGTTTGACACATGTGCCATACAGTAAAGGTAAGTATTATCTCATGAAACTTTTTTTTGAATATGTATATGAGAATAAACACACCTATATGCCTATTTTCACCCATTTATTGCCGACTGCCATTGAAAAAGTTTGAAAACTACTATAATAAGCCACTCTGCACATGTATTCATTCAGTCAACAATACAATATTTAGTGAAAGGCACCAAGACAGGCAAAAGTGAGGCTGGGGGGTGGGGGTGGGACAGGGAGGAAAAGCTACAGGGAGAAAAGGATGCTTGGGAATGACTTTTGAGTGATGGGTTGATATAAAAGGCATAAAATAAAGGCCACAATGTAATGGAAATAATTAGCTGCTTCTTTGGGACTGAGGCACCACTCCGATTAATTAATACCTGCTCTGCCCATCTCCCTGAAGTGACTGTGAGCTTGAAATGAAAGGTAATATGCTAAACTTTTCCAAAATTACAAGTATTATTTTCTAGCATTTAATGCTTATAAAACACTGTCACTGACACTCTCTCACTTGACAGTCAACACTATATGACAAGCGGACAAAAACGTTTTCCCATTTTACAGACAAAATAGTAGAGCATGTCTTCTCAGAGGCACATAGCTAACAACTGTCAGCTCAAACTGGGGCTCCTCGCCACCAACCCCAGACTCTTCTTACTCTTCCGTATTGATACCAAATACATTATTAGCCATTCCACATATTACCTCTCTTGAGTCCAATCATATTTTTTAACAAGACACTCTGAGATAACTGTAACTACTGAAAGCAATGCATTTCATAGCATTTCCAGGCCCCGTTTGGCGGTGAAAAGAAAACAACACTCCTGGCAGGAAACAGCCACAACAAAGCACAAAGGTGAGACCCCAGAAGACGCACTGTGGGAAGAGTGAGCACTGTGCTGGGCTGGCCTCGGTGGAGGGTGTGAATGAAAGCCGCGTGTGAGAGAGCTGGGAAGAGATAGACGGGGGCCAGGTCAGAAAGGGCCTGGAAGGAGTTCAGGCTTTATTCTTCCAGCAAGTAGGAGTCTCAAGGGTCTTAGACTTGGGGAGTGACATTAGAGTCTTTTTAGGAAGACAATTTCATCTTGACAGCATTGAGAAGGGGAGGCTGTTCCATGATGTGACCGCTGCCTGTCCACACATTGGACCTGGGCCAGAATGAAGGTTGTTTTCTGCAAACCCTTCTTAGAGACTGTCTGACCTTAAGTGATGCTCATTCTGACATAAGTCAGCACCACTCCCCTATCTTCTGCCACGTGCCGGTTCCTAAAACTGGTTGTTGTCCTGACTTGATCAAGCATATGAAGTAACTTCCCACACTGAGACCATCTTTCCTCCCACTTACCCATATCATTCTTGGTGACTGCCAAGCATGCATAGTGATCCATTTTTATCTTGCAGCCGCCCCAAGACATGCTTTGTATATGAGTTTCCCTTAATGAAGTCTATTGATTACTAAACTGGAATGGCCAGCCTCTTTCTTCGGTACCTCCCACTCTCCACTTACGGGAGTAGATTGTCAGTCTCAGTGCTCCTACCTAGAACTATGTGTACTGACTGTCATGTGCTGTTAACTCTCTTGGACTATGTACAGCTTGGGTAGAATTTGTTGCCAAGCTCACATGAGAAGGGGAGGTGGTTGGGGTTCACCTCCCCCAGACACACCTCCAGGTCCTGCAGCAGGAACTGATCTGCCAGGCCTATGAAGCATAGCACTGGCTGTGCTGTTTTTAATGTGGGGTCTGTTATCTCCTTGTCTAACACGATATTGTTGGGCAGGTTGTTACCAGATGCATGCATGGGCTTAGCCTCAACCAAGGCAGCTGATATCAGAATCACATTAGTAGGCAAGTGGGTAAGTGCGTCACGTGGCCACCCAACCACACTCCAAAGGGCTGAATTGAACAGGACAAATCACAGAAAAGACTCTCACTTTCTGGTCATCCAGGTGCGTCCAAGGGTTGCACACTCGGTTCTCCTTATGCCTTTGTTTTCACTCTTTAGTCAAGGTGCAAAGATGCTTATCAAATTCATATGCAGTAGGGGCCAGAGATATTTGCTCACCTCTCTAACCCAGACAAGGAGGGTTGGGGTTTGTTTTAAGGGCAGAGGAAGGAGAAAACAGGTCAGTATTTTTTGAATGTCTACTATGTGCCAGGCACTGAGAGGAAGTATAATAAGGAGACCTTTATTTGATTATAACAGGAAATGCAGCAGCCACTACTTAGTGAACATATTAAATGCATGTGGCTACCCTATGGAACAGGTTGTATGATTAGCTGCGTTTTAGAGATGAGGATACTGAAGCTCAAAGAGGTCAATTTGTCCTTCATCCCAACGGTTATATGCAGCAGAGCCTTGCCATCTTCTGCATACACCAATTAGGACCCTTTGGTTATATGCAACAGTAATTGGCACAACAATCTATTGGGAGGATATTGGCACTCATAGAATTGGCAGGAGGACAGAGAGGTCAACTTAGACACAGGTAGGCAGCAAGGTGACTCTGAAGGCTGGAGGCAGGACCAGGGGCCGCCAAGTCTCAGGGAAGTAAGTTCAGGTCAGAGGTCACCACATGGGGCAGAACTGAACTGCACTGTGTCTCAGACCTTTGGTCTCTCTGCTCAAGGGGGTCTCCAAATGGCCCAAAGCAGATCATTGCCATCCTTTGCCTTAGGGGAGAAGAAGACACCCAGATCATGTCCCTGTGATCTGTCCCTCCAAATTGTATCCATGGTAACACCCTCCCAATTGGGATCCAGTTAGTTGAGAAAGAGAAATCAATGTTGGGAAGAGAACAATAAATGTTCACCACAGTAACCTACACAGGCCCATTCTATGAGCTTTCTCAACCTTGCTGAGGTTCCCCTTCTGGTGGTTCACGAATAAAGGTGAAAAAAAGGTGTTTTTTTCACAGCAGCTATTTAATAACAATTTCTTTTATTTTAATCAATCTCAGCATCTCTACTAACCACACAGAGAAAAACAGAGACAGTGAAGTTTACACAACTAGAGAAAGGCAAAGACCAGACACCAGTTAGACTAAGTAATCAGTGGAGTCTAAATGGAATAATCTTGATAAAATATGCCCAGCTTTTGACATATATACTAGATATCATGAAATATTTTTATTATCCTCTCAGAAACAGTTTTCTTTTGAATTGCATTCCAATTATATTTTTAAAGCAGAGCTCATAACTCATTTGTTGATGTTAATTCACGCCCGCCCGCAAACACCATGAAGGTAGCCTTGTGCTTATCATCTTAAGGATCCCAAATCACAATTTTCACTACTGAGTGGCTTTTATCTACCCGTTTACTGTTATCTGCAATAAAGCAAGTCATAATTGCTACAAAGAAGATCATAATAATTAAATGACTATCTGACATACTACATTACTATCTGAATGGCTTTACAACCAGATAACTGCCGAGAGAGATAAAGGTAGTGGGATGTCAGGGAGGGGACCTCTCCGCCCAGTGACCCTCTCCATCAAACAATGACTCGTGGTCCTTGAGGACTGGTACTGATGGGATCAGGCTGACTCTCATTACCGCTGCAAGAACACAGCTTGCCAACTCAGAAAGGTTTCTCTGTGTAATGATGAACACATGTGACCATGTGTTGACCTCTCTGTCCTGCCAATTCTGAAGGGTTCATGTTCGGGAGTAATTTACAAGCTTATCAACTGCAGACTAACTCTTGGAGGTATTTCTTCCCTTGGCCCCCAGTCTACTTTCTACTTTGTTACTCCTTCTTCCTACCCCACTCTTTCTCTATCCAGGACTACCAACTCTCCCAGCCAATAAGTACCTCCAGGGAAACAGGATTCAACAACCAGTGTAATTTCAACCTCACCTATGTCATTCCCTCCATTCCTAGCACCGCTGCTTTGCCTTACCCATTGTTCTCTGGTCATCATGACAGCCTCCTCTTGCCTCCCTGCTGCTCAGTCCAGGTACCAGAATCTCTGAAAACCATCACTCTTCTTTAAAAATGCCTCCATCAAGGAGATTGACAAGTAAGAGCCCTTTAGTATGTGCCCTCAGTCCACCTCTCAGACTTTGGCTGCCCACCGTGTCACTGTTTGTCCCACCTACAGCTACCTCACACCTAATCCCCCTCCCCTCTCTCTTTCTTGTCATATCTTGGATCCAGCTCACAAGTCCCTGTCTGGGAAGCCCACTGCTACTGTTGGGGCAGAGGAAGAGCTAGCTCCCAGTGGCCCCAAGGCATTATGGGTACACCTTGATTAGAGGACCATACACTGCATCACCACCACCTGCCCACCTGTCTGCCTCCCCACTGCCTGAGGCCTCTCTGCAGCCAAGGTCATCCACCTTTGTGTATCCAGAGTCAAGCACAGCTCCTGGCCCAGAGTGAGTGCTCAACAGATATTTGAAGAATAAATTTCAGTTTTCACTAAACATCATGTTTAGAAGATGAAAAGTCCATATACATAAACACCATGTCTATGGATAGGTCACGAGGTAACTCCTATAGGATCATCCATTGGCATTTGCCTTTAACATCATTTTTATCCCTTACAATGAGCACTTCCCTACATTACTTGGCCCTATACTCAATTCGCCACCTTCATTTTTTTGAAGTCTTGCAGATTCATCACTCTAGATGGCATAGAGGACTGTCACTTGGAGATGCAGGTATACTTAACCTGGCCACACTAGGCCATCTGTAGCATAAAATGCAGTGAGAAGCTAACCACACACTGGCATGCATTGCACTGAAGTCCTCCAGTCCCCAGCAACCCTGCCCCACAACACAACTGGCCAGTGCCTTCAAGATGCATCTTTCCTGCCTGAGTCCACACCTCAGTCTCCAACTGCACAGCTTCCCAGGCATTTCCACAGCCCTTGTCTAAATCTGTGTCCGCCTCTGTAATTTTTAGATAACATTTCAGCAATTTCAAGTGGGTAACTTAGTGATTCTAATGCCATTCTCTACGATATATTATTTTTTAATAATCTATCTTTCTCGGAGCCATCTTGGTGGGTTCCCCTCTCCAGGATTACTTTCGACAGGCAAACTTTGATTATTTGAATGCCCCAGGGGATGTGCTGAAATTTAAGTTAAGTGAGATTTCAGGTAATTGGAAGAGTTTATAATGTGAACCACAGTTAGCTGGGGGGTATGTGGGATTCACTGACAGTCTTGGTTAACTGGAGTTTTGAATAGGGAAGGTTTGCCTGAATATCTATTTCAATCCTTCATTCCTGCTATTTCTCCCTTCCGCCCTCGCCCCATCTTCTCAGTCTCCTCTACGCTCTACAAAGAGCACCACCTGCTCTTGTCAGGCCTGTAAAGAGGAGGAGGAACGCAAGGGGGAAAGGTTGGCTTTCCTTCTAGTTGGCCATCACCAGGCTAGGAGGCCCCATCTCATTTGCTGAAGAGAGCATATATTTTTAAAAATCACTGCCGCCCAGAGTGAGTTTGCTGCCTTTTCCCTGTAAGGCTGATCCGACCTTGCCTCGGGTCGAAACACTGGTGGTGGTGTGAGCAATTCTGGTTTGTCTCAGAGATCAGGTGTTCAAGATGGAGCATGGAAATTACCCAGGCACCTGGGCTCTCCCTTCTCCATCCAGGTTGCCAGGGGCCTGGGAGACACTGGATGCAGGCTGCACCTCACGTCACCAATTCTCATGTCTACAATGACATGATGTAACAGTCACATATGGCATGTAATGGCAGATTCGCTGGTCCTTTCATTACATTGCAATCCCATTCAGTTGCAGAGGGCTTTTCTTGTGGGCTGAGTAGCAGTAAAAAGCCAGCAAGGCATCGACAACTTTTGGTCAAACTGTCTTTAAAAGCTGTCAAAATGTTGTCGCCCATTTTGCCCTTGTCTCAAAGAGAAATCATAAAAAGACCTAAAACCCCACTCTCAGTGAGCTACAGCACCTCTTGCACATCTACCAGCTCTTAGCTTCTCCAATCTGCCTCAAACACCACAAGGCTGAGGGGACCTGGGACAGTGCCTACATGCAATAGACGGGGGCCTGAGAGACTTACAGGGTGACATCTGCCGAACTAGAAATGACTCCTCGACTGTCCCTCAACAAAAGGTGTTCGGAAGATACAGGGATGAAGCGCCACTAACTGAAGCAACTGGGTTAGGAGTAAAATATGGGTTTCACTGCCATCACCTTCCACTGGGCGTGAAGCCACTCACCCTTTCTGCGCTGTTCCCCTTTTATAAGTGATCACATGATAACCATCATCATTTGGGGGCTATTCGGTGCTCAAAAATGACTTAGCATTTCACATCCATAAATCATTAATCTCATCACAACCCCAGGTGGTAAATTTACCATTTCCTTTTACAGATCAGGAAACCAAGGCTCAAAGAGATGACAAAATAGAACACAGCTTGTGAGGACAGAGGTGGGATTTGAACCCAGGCCTGTCCCATGCGCTTTCTGCCAGTGCCTTGTCTCTCTCACGGAAGAGTCTAAGGATTCTGTAAGAAGTTGCATATAAAACACACACACACAAATAATAAATCCTAAAGGCACCAATCTTATTATCACAGTAATGAAAAGAACTGTGTCAGTCCTATCCATTCCTAAGTTTGCCAGCAGACCCTGCCTTCCTGACAAATACCTTCCCTCTGCTGGGATGAATAGTTCCATGAAAGGGCCAGAGCGCTCAAGGGGAAGATTCAACTCAAGAAGCAGCACTTGTGGGACTACTTGTGGGCTCCCACCTCTCAGATATCGAATCAGGTGCAGATACTCTTAAGCAAGGAGATGTTCATCCGAGTCCACCCCAAAAGGCAGTCACCTGCAGGCTAGAGATCTTGAAATCAGCCATGCAAATCCATCACCACGTTAATTATCCAAGTAAATAGAGCTCTTATCGCCATAAGCCAAGATTCTCATCAGTCTCAATCATTACAGCTCCCCCAAGGGTTCTCTATGGATGAGAACAGTAGAGTCATTGCTAAGGGGCCACGTGGGCCCAAATTTCCGCTTGCGGGATAAAGGTCTCCCCCCTGAAGCTGGCGGCTGGGAGCTGTTTTTTCCCCCCCTCTCTCTCCACTTTGCTCATATTTTTCTGAGCACCGTTAATTTGCTCCCGCACTTCATCTTCGTCATTCTTACTTTCTCCACCAACTCCAGGCAATACTGATTAGTGAGAAATCTTCCTCTACAAGAACTGTCAGTTCAGAACTCAGCCCCACAGCAAAAAGTCAGGTGGAGATTCATTCCAGAACACAGGTGGGTGTGCAAACCTGGTGATTCAAATCCCCTGAGACTTCTGAGGACAGACTGAACTGTAAACACTTCTTAAGGCAGGGACTCTGTCTAGCTCTGTTTCTCTGACTGATAAGTGTGCACATGAGTTGATTATGTTAGCGAGAGGCTCCCATGGGTGGCCTGAGTTAATTATGGCTTTCCGGGAAATGGCAAAAATCCTCATTGGCTACACATCGCCAATGGACCTCAAGGCAATATTGGGCATTGTTTTACTTGCTTTCCTTGACAATCCATTTGCCTACAACCACCACTACTTCCGTCATCACCATTCACCAGGAGAGCATTTAAATGCCAATAAAATAGGTTGCTTCATTTTACTCTTCCCCAACTACAGAATTAAGAACCGACACTTTAAAAATTCCTTGGGGAAGGGCACACAGATATCACCCTGCAACTAACGTCAATGTTTGGGCATTTTTCTTTCAATAAAGAGAAGTCAGCAATGATCAGGATCACTACAGATAGTAGCATCAAGAGGAAGTGTTAAGTATATGAACAGGCTGACCCTCCAAATAAAGATGAAATTTCAGAAGCAGAGAGACCTAAAAGGATAGGGAGGGCAATGGAGGTTCCAAGTAAGACCCTGAGCTCAGAAGTCTAACGTTCCTGGAGTCCAATCCCTGCCTGCCATATTTTGCTCAATGACCTTGAGCAAATTAATCTGGCTCCTGCTGAGCCCAAGATCCCCGATTTGGAAAATGAGGACCATGGTTGTATCTATATCATAGGATGTGTGAGATGATTAAAGGAAATAATAAAACAAAGTGTCTAGCCCAAGTAACTGGCATGTAGCTGGCATTTCCTAAGAGGTATCTTCATCACTGTCATCACCATCACCATCCATAACCATCATCTTCATAGATTCATCAGGACAGGTTACTGTCCACTTTGTGTGGGAGGGGACAAACACTAGTTACAACAAGTCCTACTTAGGAAAGTCCCACCAAGCCTCATGGGCCCAGATTCCAGAAGTGACCATGGACGCATCAGACAAAAAAACAGATGGTAGACTCTTCTACCTTTGACTGTGTAGCATCACTGCTACAGGGACTTTACACACTTGATCCTCACAATGAGACCCTATGACATACATCCTACTACGATCCCTACGTACATAGAATGTGCTGGAAGCAGAAGGGTCCTGGAGGACTTCTAGGACGTTTCCTTAAGGAGAGGGCACACACTTTTTCATGTCTCCCTCCTTCCTGCAATCTATTGGTCCACAAAATGGAAAGCCTTACTCTTGGAATGGAGTGGCCAACCAGAGACACTGAAGGTACCTGGAATCCTGGCAAACTATGAGCTGCCACATTGGCCCTGCACTGCCTACCTCAAAGTTAGAGTTCTTGAGAGAGACACAGATAACTCTATTATATTTCAACCACTGTTGTTCTTAATATCACATTAAAATGAATCCTAAATAATATACCAATATCTCCAAACAACTGATATGGAGGAAATTTGGCATCATATAATGCAAAATATCTACTTATTGATCAATAAGGTACCATCTCTCATCTGTCAGAATGGCTATCATCAACAAATCAACAAATTACAAGTGCTGGTGAGGATACGGAGAAAAAGGAATCCTTGTGCACTGCTGGTGGGAATGAAGACTGGTGCGGCCACTATGGAGAACAGTATGGAATTTCCTCAAAAAACTAAAAATGGAATTCCCATTGACCCAGTGATCCCACTTCTAGGACTATATCCCAAGAAACTAAAAGCACCAATCAGAAAGGATATATGCACCCTATGTCATAGCAGCACAATTTACCATAGCTAAGATCTGGAAACAGCATGAATGCCCATCAGCAGATCGGTGGATTAGAAAACTATGGTACATCTTCACAATGGAATACTACACTGCTATAAAAAGGAAGGAACTCCTACCATTCGCAACAGCATGGATGGAAATGGAGAGCATTATGCTAAGTGAAATATGCCAGTCAGAGAAAGAAAAATATCACAAGATCTCACTTATTTGTAGAATATAATGAACAACATAAACTGATGAACAAATCCAGAGACAGAGAAGCATCTATTAGACTGTTAAAACTCAGAGAGAAGGCAGGGGAGGGTGGGGGTAAGCAGGAGAGATCAACCAAAGGACTTGTATGCATGCATATAAGCATAACCAATGGACACAGACACTAGGGGGGTGAGGGCACAAGCTGGGGGGTGGGAGGGCAGTGAGGGGATAAGGACACATATGTAATACCTTAATCAATAAAGAATAAAAACAAATAATAAAAAGAAGTTAAGGAATGGGAAGAAGTCACACCCTAAATTTGCTGTCCTGTAAAAACCTTTGTAGCATGTGTGAGGCTGCAGGATGCCCTGTCCAGCACATGGAGCTGTCAGCAGGATGTTCAGCATGACACATGTGCACTCAAAAGAAGCAAGCAAGCTTGGGAGGGCACAAGCAGGCCTTGCAAAAAAACAAAACAAAACAACAACAACAAAAACCAAAACCAAAATACCCCACACACAAAAAAAAAAAAACCACAAAAAAAAAAACAACAGGAAAATCTCCAGTCTCTAGGCCTTCAGCCTGTTGTAGAATAGAACTCTTCATGGTGGGGAACAATACAATCAGTATTTCTAAGACATGCTCAAAGCCCAACAAATGGCTAGCTTGTCAATACTTGGACTCTATGCTGCCATGATGACTGATGACTGTGAGGATAATGACAATGAGCTAGCGATATGGAGGCTGTTCACTCCTTATTGCTGAGTGCAAGAGAATAGAAACAGCATACACTGAGTTAGAATATGGTTACCTGGGGGAGGGGTGACTGGGAAAGGACATGCAGAACCTTGGGAGCTGGAAATGCTCTGGATCTGGATCTAGGCGGAGGTTACATGGACACAAACACGTGTAAAACGGCATTGAGCTTTCACTGTGTTCAGTCACAGTATGTATGTGAGCCTCCATACAAATAAAAACATAAAATACCTTTCAGTTTTAGAAATAAAGCCATGAGAAAATGTCTGAAAGATTATGCACAAAAATATTAACAGCAGTCAGCTTGAGTACTGAAATAATTTTTCCCTTTTAAAATATATCCATAATTTCTAAATTTAGGGGGTGCAATGAATTCATATTACTTGAATGTTTCAAGTTAAATCCACTATGACCCAAGGCCTTATCATCTCCAGATACTACCTTTGGCTACTCACGTTTCTTCCCCAACCTGTCCCCATTCACAGATTCAGTCCGTCACAGGCAGGGCCCTCACTGCTACCTAAGGAAGCCCTGTGCTGAGGGTGAAGCAGGAGGGAGTGTGGCAGTGGATGAATCCTCGGCACTATTAAACTCTCTCACAACAGGGCTCGGTCACCCCGGTCTGCCTACAAAGGCAGAGATGGTCTCCTGATTGTCCTTCAAGATATGGTCTCATCCACAGGTCTCCCGACACCACTTTCACTCAACTTCCAGCCCATATAGAAGTCTTGGCAGGAATCTGAAACTGGACCCCCAAAATATTTCTTTCAGCTCAAGGTCTTGGCTTTAGAGCTGGGCTGGCTGATGTGAGTGGCAGAGGGTCTGCACCCAAGGCTCCCAGCAGGAAACACACCTATCTGACTTGAAGATAAAAGACTGAGCTCCATACACTCGCTTCTTGCCCAGTGACCATAAAGGAGGCCGCTGACTTGTCATGTATTTGACTATTAAATGAGGACCCTACCCCTGTTCATCCTAACTGGCAAGGAGGTCATTGGATTAGATTAGGAATGCAAAGCAAAGTGGCAATATCCTGCAGCACTTTGCACTCCAACTTTTAGCTAAGTACCTGACATATAGTCTTCAATATCAGAGGGAGAAAGTCAAAGGTATGTCAAAATCATGAAGAGACAATGGGCATAGGAACCAAAGAAATTACACAATTTCTTTGCACAAGAGTCAACGCTGGGTGGTAGATGACTTGGAGCAAAGGTAGTCCAGAGCACAGTTCAGGGCTGGCATGTGCCAGCCCCACATAATACAGATCATAGCCCATCATAAAAAGCAGCTCTGGACAACCAAACAACCTCCCATCCGAAGCTTCTGCCTGACTCTTTCCAAGCAATATGCCATAAAATTCCAGTTTGGAAGAAAAGAAGGAAAAGAAGGAAGGGAGGGAAGCAAGGAAGGAGGAATGACCTTCTAGTAAATTCTTAAGTGCCTTAGAACATATTAAAAGGAGATCTGACTTAATCACTTGAAAAGATCTCCATCTTTTGAAACTCAGAAGCTCTGTGAGATCAAATGGATATAAGAAGACTTTGGAGTAAGAAACAGAGGAGAATGGTGTGCTAACCAAAATAAATAGATATCATTGTTTTCAACTCGTGTTAACTGAGAACTCAGTAGGTTTGTCATCCCTTTTAAATGTGTTCATGACACACAGGACTGTGCACTGGGCACAGTGGGTGATTCACAGATGAATCAGCCCTTTCCTGCTTGGAGTAACTGTCAGTTTGAGGCGAGGCAGAACATAAATGATTTCAGCATAAGTGGGCCAGGGAGACGCAGGTCACAGAGGCGTGCTTAGATGCTATGGGATCGCAGAAGACAAAGGAGCTTTCAGTTGGGGGGGCAGGTGGTCATGACTCAGCAAGCATTCCAGACAGAGGACACAACCTGAGCCAAGGCCAAGTACATGGAAACCCTAAGTGGTTCCGTTTGCCAGGAGCATGGAACATGTGAAAAGGAGAAATACAAAACAAGACTGGAACATTTGGTTTAGATGAAAGTAAGAAAGGCCTTCGATGACAACAGAGTCTGAATCAAAGTGAGAGCCAATAGGAATAATGATGGAGGTCTTTAAACAAAGAAGGGTCAGGTCCGGAGTGTTATGCGTAGGCTGGGAAGGCAGAAGGAGATGCAGGAGGCAGGAAGCTGATGGAGGCACCTGCAAGAACCCAGGGGAAAAGGGTTAACTGTTAGCTGTGTCTTTTCCTCAGCATTGTCATCAGCTTAAGAGGAGGCTTGTTCAAGACTCCAACAAACAAGGAAAGTGAAGTAGTCAGCAGATGGCTAACAACCAGAGAGGGGTGCAAATGGGAAGGGCAGATCCATCGGGGGAGAAGATTGGATTGGGGGACCGCAAGAGGGGTGTGATAGAAGGTGAATAAGGGGAGAGAAGAAGAGGCTGGGAATATGGGGGGATTAATTGAGTAGCTACAACCGTGCTGAAAGGTCTGGCAACAACGGAGACTGTTGGGAAAGGAGAGAAGGTGAGCGAGTGACCCTGACAGAAGTCACCAGGCTGGACAAATTAAAAAGCAAATTGGACCTGGCTAGGAGAAGGGAGTCCCATGCCTGCCACCTCCAATATTGCCTTGGTCATGGGTCTGCAGATGGCAGAGCCAGCAGATCCATCAATCTGTGCCCCATCAATATGAATTTTCAATGGCATCATCTTGACAGCCGGCAGCTGACACATCACCTCTCTCTGCAGAAGCATCTTTGAAGACCTGGAAGGGTTTTCTTAAAGCCCAGGCAAGGATAGGACCACCACCTCAGCTGTAATGGGTTGGTGACTTTAAATCCCATTTTCACATCACCCCATAGTATCCTCATCTAAAAAGAGACACACAAGACAGATACTGTTATGAAGTCCAGAGAAATTGAGGCCTGGAGAAGTCAGGAGATTTGCTCATGACCATGTAGCTGTCTAGTGGTACAGCTTGATGACATATGACCCACTGAATCCTTCCCCTCTCTGTAAAATCAGAGAGAGAGAGAGAGAGAGAGAGAGAGAGAGAGAGAGAGCGAGCGAGCATCACACTGGGATCAAGCCTGAAATCCAGGTATGTGCCCTGACGGGAATCCAAATGACAACCCTTCAGTGCATGGAATGATGCTCTAACCAACTAAGCCACACAGGCTCATCATGACTTATCATTCTAGAATTCCTCTTTTCTACCCAACACAGGTGGTCACAGTCTGGTCTCTGAGGAGCTCAGTACCTTGTGTTGGAGTTAAGATACACACACAGGGAAGGTGCTTTCCTTTCTTAGGGAGCATGTAAGTGCTGTGTAAGCAGTTTGGAACCTTGCCTGTAAAGGGGAACAGGATGAAGAGCTCATTTCAACCTTGGGAGACTTTATGAGGGCTGTGGGCTTTTAGTCCACCTCAGGGAAGAAGTGGAAGGTCCACCTTCACAAGGCCAGGGTGTAAAATAAGATGGAAGCCAGAAAGCATGACGGATCAGTTTGGCTGGAATAGCTCATTTATGAGCAGAGCAGTGAGACATAGGCTAGGAAGGTCAAGGCCAGTTTGAGGAGGGCTTTGAATGCCAGTTATGGGGAGCCATGGAAGGCTTCTGAACAAGAGAACCTGGTGAAAGCGTTTTGGTTTCTTAAGGTGACCCGATAGGTTAGTTGTGTAGAGGGCACACTGGCTTGAAGAAGATCTGGTACCCTGAACATATTTAGGATATGTGGTGGTTCAAAACCTGATTTTCTGAAAGTCAGTACCATAGGACACTTAACCATTGTTCATGGCTATTTGCCAATTCTTCATCAGATCAAACACTGCTGCTTCTAGCCATCATATAATAACCCAGTAGCTTTTTAAACTTTTAATAATCTAGTTAATATTCTATCAAGCATCACTGTTTCAAAAAGTACTCTTTATCAGTGTCTCTTAATTCAATAGCTGAGTATTGTAATTATTTTCCTCAGATGTTTTATTTTCTCTTAACTTTGTATTTCTGAAATTATAATGATTACACTTTGTTCTGAACAAATTAAGATAAATATGTTGAAATAATTTCTTTTTTTTAAAAAGATATGTGTTACAATAAAATAGCAAATAATAATGAAAACAGAGTAAAATAGGAGAGGGAAAATGAAAATGGGAAGATTTCAAAATAAAAAATTAACAAAAGATTTGTGTTCCTTAGGGACTGAGTGTCCCCTACCACTGGTGCCACGTTACCTGATGGGCTAGAGATGCAGATTCTCCACTAAGCAAAGTCCTCTGCTGTGAGGTACCCAAGGCCCCAGTGTGGTCTTATTGGTGGAAAAACAGGCAGTGAGAAAGAAATATCATTCGCTCTAGTCATTTTCATTCAAGGGCTAGCCAAAGTCTTCTTCTAATCTTCAGCCCATTATTTTACTCAATGCGAGAGTCAGTAAATTAATTTTTAACATAGTAAGAGTATAAGTTGTCAATTTTAGAAGCACATGTGCAAATTTCCCTGCACAGGAGAGAACATGAATCCCATCAGATAAAAATAGCGGTTGTGCTCACTTTCCCCTACATGCTAATTTTAATAAACTTACTCTGAAATCATCTGCCTCTATGAGGAGAGCTGTTCATCAAAAATTCGCCCAGTAAGCACTAAGCTTACTCATGGGAGTTCTAGTGCTCCCAGAGACTGAACAATGCAGAGTTCTAAATGGAACTCCTCCTCCTCTCAGCAGACTCCACCTTCTGTTGGACCCAGCATCCCCACTCTCTAGACACCCATCAGGGGTCATCTTGGACTCTCTATTTCATATCCCAACCCAGTTGGCTGTGAAATCATGAAGGGGTCATCCTTTAAACTCTTCCTATTGCCATCCCTTTTTTTCTATTCCCACTGATGCTGTATCCACATCATTCATTCAAGCATCCAAGCATTCATATAGTCTACATGTATTGAGCACCTACAAAGGGCAAGATACTATAAGTGTTAAGGTCACAAATGAATAACATGTGGCCATTACTTTCAAGGAATTCTAGATCTTTTGGATCCAGTTGCAAGAGAGACAAGTTAATGATTAGTTCAAAAACCATGTAAGTGGAATGATATAGACGCAATAGAAATATCTGGGAATGTTGATGGGGACAGAAAAACTAGATTATTGGTCTCTCATTTATCCTTTCCTGATTCCTGGCTGAGTTACCAAATTAGTCTTTATTTGGCCAATGGAGGCTTGCTGGTGATAAAGGCTTAGTGATTATTGAGTTCAGTGGAAACAAATCTTTCCCACATATTCTCATCAACTTGTATTCCAGCTAGAACATCATCCAGGGCCTAGAACAGCATCCAGTGCTACTAGCTCCCCTTCTGTCTTGCTTTGGAAGTCTTTCACCATCTGGTCCATCCTGGCTAGCCAACCTTAATGTCTGCTATATCTCAGCCCACTGGTTTCTGTCTTTATCTGGAGCATTTCCTCAGAGGTCAACCACCAGCCCAGTGTCATACTTGTTTCCTGTCATGACTGCCCATACCCTCTTCAAACCAAAGGGAAGGACACAGTTCAAATTCCACTTCTTCTAAGAAGCTTTCTCCCATTTCACAAAGCCTCACCAAATGCCTACATATGTATCTAGGATGTATTATTCACTTTCCACACCATTTTTTCATTTAATAACATTATTAATGTAGGTAATACTTTGAAATATTAACTGATACCCTATCTATCAATCCATTTTCCCTCTTTTTCCTATAACCCCCATGCTGTGTCTCCCCACATACTCCTCTCCCTTTTTAGAAGTTCAAGGGAAGGGAGAGGCATGACTCCCTTTTTAGAAGCCAGACATTCTGACTTAGTGTTCCAAAAAGGGGAGTGCCCAGCAGAACACAAGTAACAAAGTGTTTTGAGAGCCTGGTCCTAAAGACATCAGGGCATAGATGAGTTTCCCCACTAGCTCCCTTCCCCATGATCCCTCCACACACATAAAAGACTAGAAAAGATTTCTAAGTTGGGAAAGGGGAAAATCAGAGTGCAAGAAAGGATAAACACTGAGCTTTGCCCGGTCAGTGTGCAGTGGAAAGAAGGGAGTGAGGCCTGGGGGACAGAGGTGGGGGCATGGCTAGTTATATGGAAACCTGATGAGTTGAGGAATTGGACAGGGAAAGAGTAAAGTTTCTGTAGTGATAGCTGTCTTGAATATCCTTTTCTCCCTTTAAAAGATAATAGATTTCTCTATGTAAATTAGAGGCATAATTCACATAGAGAAAAATTCACCCTTTGTAGGTATGCTATTCTATAAATTTTCATAAACCTGTACAGGCTTGTAGCATTCCCACCATCAAAGCAGAGACTATGGCCATCGTTTCCCAAAGTTCATACGTGTTCCTCTGTAGTTGATCCACTCAATCCTCTCCCAGGCTCCAGCAAAAATCAATTTGGTTTTTGTCTTTTTTTGTTCTACCTTTTAAAGGATTTCATATAGATGGAATTTTACAGAAGGAGCATTTGAATCTCTGGCTTCTTTCAGTTACCAAATGTTTTTAAGAATCATCAACTTTTTGCATGTATCAGTAGTCTGTTCCACCTTAACACTGAGCAGGAGGGAGCACAGTTCATCTGCTCACCTGTTAATTGGGATTGTTTCCAGTTTTCAGCAATTATAAATAAGATCTTTCTAAGCATTCTCATACAAGGTTTTTGTCTGAACATGTGTCTTCATTTCTCCTGAGTCAATACCTAGGAGTAGGATTTCCGGGTTGTTTGGTTAAGTGTATGTATGACTTAATGAGAAACTGCAAAACTTTTGTTTTCAAAAGTGGGTATACCCTTTTCTATTCCTCTAGCCACGTCTGGGACTTCCCATGTGACTCATGCTTGTCAGCACTTGGTTTGCCCATTTTTCATGTTTGTTTTTCCATTCTAATAGGTGTGTCTTGGCATCTTGTGGTTTTCATTTACATTTCCCTAATGGCTGATGATGCTGAATATCTGTTCATATGCTTATTTTCCAGGCAAATCTCTTGCTGAGTGCACCTTCTGTTAACTCTTCTGCCCATTTTTAAAATTAGGTTGTTTGATGTGAGTTGTGAGAGTTCTTTATATATTCTGGATATATGGTATGTGTTCTGCTCACATTTTCTTCCAGTCTTTGGCTTGTCTTTACAAGGTCTTTTAAAAAATAGAAGTTTTTAATTTTGGTAAAGTCCAATTTATCCTTTTTTTTTTCCTCTTATCCTTGAGGATTTCTGTGTCCTATATATACTCTTCTTATTTCTTAACCTCTCAAATTTTGAAAGATCACCTCAAATAATAATAAGAGTAAATGTCCATAATTTATGTTAGGCATGCCCAGTTTAAAGACTGCCATCCCTAGGCTCCCTTGCAGCTAGCAATGGCCACATGGCTAAGCTCACCAATGGGATGCGAGCAGAAGTGATTTGTACAGCTCTGAAGACATCCTTAATTAAAGAAGAGTCCTTTGCTCTGAACTCCCTGCACTCTCTTTCTCTCTCTCCCTGTCCTCCCCACCTTCCCATGGGCTGTGACAAAACCACGACAACAACCCAGCTTTAACCATACAGTTGAGGACCAACCCCTAAGACACAGTGAAGTAACAAGTTGTGAGAAAACCTTGAGTTCTCAAATGACCCATGAATCAGGACCACTCTCCCACCCTGGCCCACCACATTGTGATGTAAAAGGCATCCACATATCTACCTGATTTAAAAATAACATATTGGGGGATGGGTTGGGATGGGATAGGGATCTTCAGTTTAGTGGCCTAGACTTTACCCTAATATACACACCCTTCTTCCTTAGGAACTACAAAATAACCCCATTGTCTCAGAACCCGGCCTGGTGTTGTGTGGTGCATCTATGTAGACAAGGGCACAATAATTTTCCAAAGTTTTCCTCAGCTCAGGAGTGATTTGGGAGCAACAGAATATGACTTTGCTTCCACCTTGGGCAAGAGCTCAAAGTCCCCCATGCCCAGAACAGTGAAGGCACTACACCAACTTGTTCTTCGTTCACCCAAAGCCATGTGGGTGTGGTACAGACAAAGGGCCAGAGAGGCCCAAGAGGGAACAGGGAGGACACCACAGTGACATCCAGTGACCAATAATCAGATACTAGACTGAAATGAGGAGAGAGTGGCTCAACAAAAATAGCCCTCCCCCTGTTCGGGTGGTTGGTTGAGCATTGCCCCGACATTCCATGCATCGTGAGGTTCAATTCTGGATCAGGCATGACAGGGTTTTGGATTCCCCCAATAAGGGATGTGCAGGAGGCAGCTAATCAATGTCTCTCTCTCTCTCTCTCTCTCTCTCTCTCTCTCTCTCTCTCTCTCTCTCTCTCTCTCTCTCTCTCTCCCTCTCTCTCTCCTTGCATCTCTCTCTAAAATAAATAAAAACATTTTTAAAAATAGCCCTCCACCCCATTATCACTGGCAGTGGCTGAGCACTACTTGAGCCCCCTAGAACTTAAATATAAGTTCAAGGAAAGGGAGAGGCATGACTCCAATCCAGCTTACATTTCCACCACCCTCACAGTGTGAACTTGTAATCAAAATTAAGGTGTTACAGTAAAATAAAGAAGTTTTCATTTTGTGAACACCTGAATTTGTGTCCTGAGGTTCCTGCTTATTGTACCAGTGATCACTAGACACTTTCTACCGGGCGGAAAGCTAAGCACTAACAGGGTTATTTAATTTGAACCTCACAATTATAACACCTATGAGGTAGTACTTTATTATCCTATTTAAAGGTGAGAGAACGAGGCTCAGAGAAGTTGCACAGCGTGGTGATTCTCTCAACATCTAGTCCCCTTCTTCTGGCAAACAGTCTTGAATGTCCCAGTTTCAGTCCACGTGATCAGAGCAGGGCCCCATGCACAACTCCAGGCCTAAGACAATCACATCACTACACTCCTGAGTGATTCCTCCCAGGAAAGGCAAATTATCTAAGTGAGTACAAATCCCGGGACTTTATAGGATCTACCACAAAAGAGTTTCTGGCTTCTCCTCTGGACTCGAACTTGAGAGGCTGAGACTGAAGGTGGTAAGCAAGCAGATCCAAAGATGGAGAGGAAGCATCTGCTTGAGCGCCGAATCCAGCTGTGCCCAAAGTCACACCTATTTTAGTCACATCAGCTGTGTGTTAGTTGAATAAGGCTGCCATAACAAAATGCCAAAAGCTGGTGTCTTGAAACCACAGAAGCTAATTCTCTGATATTCTTGGGAGTTGGAAGTTCAAAATCAAGGTGTCAGCAGGGCCATGCTCCTTCATAAAGCTCTAGGGCAGAATTCTTCCTTGCCTCTTCCTGGTTTCTGGTAGTGGCCAGCGATCATGGTGTTCTTTGGCTTTGAGTTGCATAACTCAAGTCTCTACCTGTCATCACATGGCCTTCTTTTCTCTGTGACTTCACCTTGTCTTCCCTTTGTGCAATTTTGTGTCACATTTCCCCCTTATCATAAGAATGTTACCCTGTTTCCCCGAAAATAAGACAGTGTCTTATATTAATTTTTGCTCCAAAAGATGCTCTAGGTCTTATTTTCAGGGGATGTCTTATTTTTCCATGAAGAAGAATACGGTACACATTTATTGTTAAATGAAAATACAGGAAATTTATTACCTGTATACGGTATGGTAGTACGGTAGTTGTTAACACAAACCAGACAAACTGTGAATCCTACAGTATCAAGAATTTACTCATTTATTCAATGACAATCATGTCATTAGCTTCTGGAACATCATCATAACAATCCAATTCCTGAATTTCCTGGTGAATTTCTTGTGACTCCATTTTTTCAGAATCGGTGGACCAAATCTCTCATGTTTAGCCTGGGGGGGGGGGGGGGGGGCGCGGGGCTTATTTACAGGGGAGATGCCTTATATTTCACCCAGAAGGAAACCTGAAAGTATGTCTTATTTTCGGAGGATGTCTTATTTTCGGGGAAATACGGTAGTCATTGGATTAGGAGCACACTCTAATGACCTCACTTTAACTTGATTACATCTTCAAGGACACTATTTCCAAATAAGGTGACATTCACAGATCTTCTTGGGAACATAATTTGACCTTCAACATCAGCCAAAATATTCCCTCTACTATGAACCACTTTGGGTTGGGTTTTTGATCATTTGCATCAAGAAACAGCTAGAATCCTGGCCAGGTGGAAAGTCATCCCATATACCATAAGGATGCGGGTTCAATTCCTGGTCAGGGCACATACCTAAGCTGTGAGTTCCATCACCTGTTGGGGCACATACGGGAGACAACTAATCAATGTTGTGCTCTCATATCGATGTTCCTCTTCCTCTCTCTCTCCCTTCCTCTCTCAAATAAATAAACACATCCTCAGGTGAGAATAAAAAGAAAAGGAAAGGAAAAGAAAGAGGTACAGCCAAAACTCACACCCCAGACCTCAGCCAACAACTGAGACAGATAGCTATGCCCTTAATCACAGAGCCAGACTCTTCCCCTCTTCAAAACTCCTCTCTTTCAAAGTCAGTGGCTATCCTTGGGGCAGAGGCCCAGGGTTAACTGTCTTCCATCTGCCTAACAGCCACTGCATACAACACAGTCAAGGAACACAAGAGTGATTGCTATCTAATTAATTAACCAAAATTTATTAGCCATGGTTTATCATAGGGCAGTAGCCTGAAAGATGGCCAGGATTTTTATCTAGGAAATAAAAAGTTATTGATTGCCCGCACGGCTGCCTTTCAAGATCTTCCCTTGATTTTGAGAGATCACCTCAGGAGGTGATAAGGAGAACATGTCCCCCTCCCCAGACATTTAATTTTCAAAATCGACTATCAGCCATGCCCCTTTCACACGCATGGCCACGTTTACTCCAGGGCCTTTGAGAAGGCTGTCATTTCAGCTTGTTATACCTAAAAGATGAAAGTAAAACTGATGTCTGTAGAATCATTTGAAATGAAAACTGCTTCCTAGAGGCAAGCTAAGGAAGCAAACTGATTGAAAGAGAGCACAGGCTTTGGGCAGGCAGGGTACTGGCGTGCAGACCCTGCATGAGAGGTAGACACCAGGACTTCTGCAGAAATAGATGTGTGTCAGAAAGCCATCTTCATATGAGCTCCCTCTGGGGTGTCTCAGTCTTCCCACAGCCTTTCCCCTGGTAGCTCTACGGCTCAACTCTCTCTTCTCTTCTAAGGAGGGACATCGCTCAGATTAAGGCCCACTGTAAATCTAGGATGATATCATCCTAAGATCCTAAACTTGATTATGTCTGCAAAGACCCTATTACCAAATGAGTTCACCTCCATTGGAGAGCAGGGAGGGAGATTTCAATCCACTACAGTAGATTTGGGATGAGACTCAAAATATTGCATTTTCCCCAAAATACAAAATGACTTTGCACTCTTTGCTCCTAAAATGACTCTGATGCAGGTGATCTATAGATCATACTCTGTAAAACATTTAATCCAGTTGCTGAGGATTCAAAAATGAACAAGACATGGTCCCCTCCTTTAGAGAACCTACTGTCTAGTGCAGTGGTCGCCAATCTTTCAGACCTCACGGACCACCAGTGGTACACGGGCCACTGGTTGGCGACTGCTGGTCTAGTGGAAGATACAGACAGATGCCCAGATGATTAAAATACACAGTGTGGCCTAGTGATGCCAAGCTCCGGAGTCAGAAAAACCAGGGATCCAACTCTGCACCTCTAGCTGTGAGGTTCCAAGCAAGTTCTAAGCCTGTCTGAGCCACAGTCCCCTCATCCATGAAATCAGAAACAGTTGCTCCCTCACACCACTATGAGAGCGGGCCATGTAAAATGCTTAAGATCAAAGATGGACCCAAATCGTCATTAGCTATTATGAAGGTGGGAAGCATTTTGCATTCATTTTCACATCCCACAGCCCCTCCACATCCTAAGCCTTTAATAAATGCTTGTGGAAGGGAAGAAAGCATAAGTCTGGGATAGGCAAGACATGTCCTGGATCTCAACTTATTCTGCAAGCATTTTCTGAGCACCTTCCATGTATGGTGCTCCATGTAGGCCGCTGGGAGAAAACCAAATAAAACACACAGCCTGGGGGGGGGGGGGTGTGATAGATTACAATACAGTACACCTCCTTCCTTTGGTTCTCCAACCTTCATATTACATTTTTTTTGTATTTTCTTAGGATTCGTAGAGTTTGGAAAGGCCCCTCCCAAACTATACCATATGCTCCAGGAGTCCTTTAATGGCAAGAAGAGTCCTCTCTTTGCCACTGAATCCCAAGGACCTGCCAATGAACCTGACTCTTACGAGCATCTGGTGAGCATCTGTGGAGGTGGTGAACGTTCTGTTGCTATTTCAGAGTCCAACACTGGACTTCTGTGAAGAACCACCTCCAGCCTCCTGGACTGCTGGGTCTGACTCTTGATGGGCCAAGAATATACAATAGAAGCCCAGAGGATCTATTCCTTGACATAAAGCCTGATAAGTTGGGAGAGATGTGGACAGGCTGCAATACAATGTATCATAATTCTGTACAGTTAGGCGTTTCCAGTTACAAGACCAAGAGTAAACAAATTGAACGACAGAAGAAGCTCTGACATCTCCTTCCTCTTCACAACTGCAATGCTTTGCACGCGTGAGACATTAAGGACTGTTCCCCCGCTGACCCGGAGGCTCAGAGGACGTTCAGAAGGGAAAGCCTGTGTGCACTGGGATCAGGAAAAGAAGTCCCCTGCACCTCGGGACAGAGGCTGATTCTCAGGAGGGAGAGAAGAGCACGTTTCTGTGGATGGCCAGCCTGCCTAGGTGACATGGGTGACTGCATCACTGGACCAGCGGCCTGTGAGAAGGAGACATCAGCCAGCCCTCTCAGCTGGAGAGGTCAGGTAGCCCCTCTCGACTCCAAAGCTCTTAGGGTGGACGGAGGAGGAAATTGGATAAGAGTCCAAAAACACTGACCCAGCGGTGATTCTGACAAGATAGGGGGGCGTGGTGTTCTCTGCTCCCACAAACCCAGTGGCTCTGCACCTGTTTCCTTTAGTAGGCCCACAGTCTGCCCATGTGGACTTAATGGAGTGGTGCATGAATGGGGGCTAAGGAGGACCCTGAACTCCCCCGCTCAAAGCTCCTTTGCAGGTAATGAATGCCACCTGGCCCAGGGCGGCCCCAGGGCCCGGATTTCCCTGGCACCACCTTCCCACTTCAGCGCCGGGTGTCCAATCGCCAGGCTCCAAAACAGCGGCTCCCAGGAAGGCAGGTGGGGCTTGGCGCCCTCTCCTCCCTCCCGGATCCAGGCTCCACGCTCCAATCCGGGGCCCGGCCCGGCGGAGGGAAGGCCCCTCCCCACGGGCTGTCACCAGATGGCGCGGAGGCTGGTGGCCCCGGGCTAGACCCGGAGGAGCGGGCGGAGGAGCCGCGCACCTGGCAGGGCGCGCAGGGCCGGGCGCGGGGGCTCCGGTGCGCGTTCCCCCGCTCCGTGCGCGCGGCCCCGGTCGGCTCGGCCATCCGGGGGGACACGGCCCGGGACTGGGGGCCGCTCGCCGGCCCTTCCCGCTTGGCCTGGCCGGCGCCGCGGCCTCACCTCGCTCACCAGCCCCTGCCAGTCGCTCTCGGTCCGGTCGCCGTTCATGGCCTCCTGCTGCCGGCGCGGGCGGGCTGCCCCGGCGCCGTCCTCTGGGGCCTCCTCCTCCTCCTCCTCCTCCTCCTCCTCCTGCGCCGCCGCCTCCACCTCTACCCTCTGCGTCTCCGCCGTCGCCACCGCCGGGCCCCGCGAGGGCCTGGATGGAGCCTCGAGCCGCTGCGCCGCCGCCTCCTGCGGCCGCCCGCGCTGTCGCCTCCACGTCAGCCTCGGCGGGAGGAAGGGGAGGAGGAGCCGGGCCCCGGTGGCAGCAGCCGCGGCCCCGCCGGCCCGCCCGGCGCAGCCCGGACCCGCCCGGCCGCCTCCGGCCCGCTCCGGGCTCTAGGGAAGGGGCTGAGGCCCAGCGGTAACCCCTGACCTCAGCACTACAGATCTGCAGGCCAGGAGGAGGGCTGGGCAGGCACCTGTGTCTCCCACCCCAAGAAGCACACCCTCAAATCCTGCCCTGGCCCCACCACCATCGGGCCCCTGTTCTCTGATGGAAAGCACATTCTAAAAGGAGTTGTTGGGCATCTGAGTGAATGGACCACGTGTTCTGTATTTAACATTGTTTTCCAAGCATCTAAGGTTTATTTGTATTTATTTCTTAAGTGACCAGCTGTCATAAATAGAAGGAATGCGTAACAGTGAACAGTAAAGTGATATTGAATTCTCAACAGGTCCAAGAAGCTGAGGGTGATGTTTAACCCTTGGCAGGAGAGGGGCTGAGATGCATCCCCGACAAACGGAGACTTCCTCTAAGAGGAAGGACTGAAAGCCCATGGCAGGGCAGGTGAGTCTCACAGGAGTTTGTCATTCGAGGTGCTTTTCCTGCGCCACCTAAACCGCTCTCCGGGACCATCCCCAACAGTGAGCCTTCCGTTCCTGCTCAGCCCTGCCTGCCTGTGGAGATGAGCAGGTGGGTTGAGAGAAGCTGTGAATCCATTTTACAGGTGCAAAGCACACAGCCAATATTTATTATTTACTATTGCCTGAAATTTGTGCACAAGTGTTCCTCAGCCAGACCTGCACTCTCTCCAATACGGGAGCCCTCAGGGGATGTCCTACTGATGGCTTAGGCCCGCTCCCCATGGTTCTCTGTTCTCTGCGGGGCCTGCCTGCTTTACACCACTGCGATGGGCAAGCAGGTCCTGCTGGGTGCTGCCTGTGGACCTCGCTTGCCTGCTACCAGATTGCAGTAGGATGGCCAAATAGGTCCTGCTGTCTGCTGTCAATCAGCACAGCCAAACCCACCCGCCTGGGGGCGGGTCCAGCTGTGCCCCCCACCCTGGAATTGACAGTCCTGCCCTGCCTGGCTTTCCCAGCCCCATAGCAGCCGCGGCCACTGCAGGTCTGGCCCTGCCTCCCTCTCCAGCCCTTGAAGAAGCCTTGGCGGCTGCTGACCAAGCTCTCCTGCCGCTCTGCCCCCCATGCTGCATGTGCAACCTCATCCTGCCCAGTTGATCCCTTACACTGTAAGGCTTACAGCATCCTGGTTAATTAGCATACTTCTCTATTTTATATATATAGATTACTTTTAGCCCCTATTGATCCTGTAACAACCCTATGAGGTAGATTTTATCCCCATTGATCAGATGGGAAGCAGAGATTCAAGTAGGACCGTGGTCGGCAAACTATGGCTCTCTAGCCACATGCAGCTCTTTGGCCCCTTGAGTGTGGCTCTTCCATTTGAAGAAGTGGTGTTAGAAGAAGTTTAAGTTTTAAAAAATTGGCTCTCCAAAGAAATTTTAATCGTTGTACTGTTGATATTTGGCTCTGTTGACTAATGAGTTTGCTGACCACTGAATGAGGACATCTGGCTCCAATAGGCCCCATTCAGCATCTTGGAAATCTGCAAGCAAAACATCACCCCTGGGAGTTGCAAAGATTGGGACTCTAATGTTGGCCTTGTTTTGTTGATGTGGTAGGTTGTTTGCAACATGGCGTGAATAATTTCCTGCCTGTGTCCCAGCCATTGTCTGTAATTTTGACCCTTGGCTCAGCCATGTGACTTGCTTTGGCTGATGCAATGTTTGCATATGTGCTACACAAAGAGGCCTGCAAACACCTGTGCGGTCAGACTTACCCTTGCATACGTCCTTGGGAACCTCTGATCCCCAAGAAAACAAGCCCAGAAAAGCTTGCTGGATGATGAGGGACTCAGGGCCAACTCAGCTACCACATATGTGAGTGAGGCCATTGACTCCCAGCTGCCATGGATGAGACCAGCAGAACTGCCCAGCGGAGCTCTGCCTCGTTTGCTGCCCCATAGGTCACAGGCCACATAAACTGATGTGATTTTAAGCCAGCAATGTTTGGGAAGGGTTTGCCATATAGATCAACACATGACTGATACAACTGGTGACAGTAGCTGAAGAGCCTGGATGGCCTGCCTGGCAGCACGCAAAAAGCAACATCCCCTGGCATCCCGACCTGTTGGGTCCTCATCTAAAGAAGATTCTACAACAGATTCTGGCAGGCCAAGGACTGGGAGACTGCCAGTCAGCACCTTTATTCTGTGCCTGTTGTATACAAACCCTGTACTCACCCTGGGTTCAATAGCATTGCAGACCACAGCCCCTGTCCTGGGGCCCGTGGGGTTTTCAATCCTTACCATCAAGATTATGCTCTAAGGCAGTGGTCAGCAAACTCATTAGTCAACAGAGTGGCAAACTGCGACTTGCAAGCTGCAGGTGGCTCACAAGCTGCAGTTTGCCTACCACTGCTCTAGGGAATAAAAAGAGAGAAAAAGGGGCTAGAATGCAGCTAAGTCTTCTGACCGGGCCACCTTATCTATTCTCTTTTTAATCCAAGGAAGTGGAAAAAAGGTCATCCCTGAGCTGAACATCTAGGGTTAACTCAGCACCAAGCTCCTGATCTTAAACAGCCTGATGTCTCATGCTAAGAAGCAGGTACTGCCTGCCAATATATTGCCCTCTGGCAAACCATCTGGTTTCCTTCTGACCTGTCGATGAAATAGACGGTAGGAAGAGTGGACATAACTTGTTCCATCTGCCTTCCGCTGCCTCCTGCTCTCGGCTGGCATTCAGGTGGGAAAGCAGCCTGCCCCTTCGTTTAGCTGAGGCTTTCAATACCGCTGCTCCTTGGCAATGGTCACTGATATATCAGGCCGTCAGCTGCCAAGGATCTTACATGAGAGGCCACGTACCTCTGCACGAAGTCATTTCTCCAATTTGCTTTCCTTCTCTGAAGTAAGTTAGCCCGTGTTTAAGGTATTTTAAAATAAAATTAGGGCCCAGTTTGCATGGCTCAATGGTTGAGCGACCTTTGAACCAGAAGGTCAGGGTTCAATGCACTGTCAGGGCAAATGCCTGTGTTGTGGGCTCAATTCCCAGTGTGAGGCATGCAGGAGGCAGCTTATCTCTCTTATCATCGATGTTTCTATCTTTCCCTGTCTCTTCCTCTCTGAAATCAATAAAAATTTATATTTTAAATAAATATAAAATTGGGGAGGAAAGTCAAAGAGTGTAGGCTTCTTCCTTCGCCTTCCTGTGGAGAAACATCCAGCACAGTTGAACAGCATCTCCAGGAGCTGGATTCTCCTTAGAGGTTTCATGCCCCACCTGCCAGCTCGAACCTGCCTGGCTTCTGAGATGTGATGAAATCACATGTGATGAAATCATAAACCAAGGCAGTGTTGCTGCGAGCGATTTTTTTTTTAATCTCTTTTCATTTATGGAGCCTGACATTGAGTAATAATAATAATTAAGTGCCATTTAAGCTTTTAGGCACCTATACCAGCAGGCCTCTAGATACCTCATCAAGAGAAGCCCAGGCTGATGAAAACAACGCTAATTATATCGTTGGTTAGCTTTTTTCTTTAAAAAAAAAATGAAAAACAAGGAAAACTGCTGACCAACTCTTCTGACCTCTCGTGAAAGCAGTACATTAAATGCTTCATCTGACAGTCCATTTACACAGAACCAGTTTAAAACCAGCTGCCCTTGACTTGAATTTCCCTCCTAGAATTAAGTATTAACATGTGACTCTAACCTCTATTTTCTTTCTTTGTTTTAAAGTTAAATTTCATTGTATTTGCTGTAGAAAGAAGCTTGTGAAATCTCCTGTGACCTAGGTAAATTATTATAAATATTTTAGCTTAACTTCTCACATTTTTTTCTATGCATTTATTTGCAGTGGGGGTGAAGAGGGATGTTGATTTTTACTTTGGTGTGTTTATTCTATATTTTCTACCCTTTTGCAAATGTAAAATAAAAGCGCTATTAATAACAATTGTGTATTTTGAAAGCCCACATCAGGAGGGTTTATTTCTTCTTTATTTTTCAAATACAGTTGACATGTAATATTATTTTTGCATTAGTTTTAGGGGTACAGCATAGTGGTTAGCAGATACTTTACAAAGTGATCCCCCTGATCTTTTCAATAACCACCTGGCCCCATCCATAGTTATTACAATATTCCCTATGCTATACTTTACATCCCCGGGACTATTCTGTAACTACTGATCTGTACTTCTTAACCCCATCACCTTTTTCACCCTGCCCCCCAAACTCTCCCCCTTCTGGCAACCATCCGTCTGTTCTCTGTATCTATGAATCTGTTTCTGTTTTTGCTTGTTCATTTATTTTTTAGCCTCTATTTTCATGTTCCCTTAGCTCCCTGAGAAATCTCTAGGGACCCAATTTTTCCGTATAGATTCGTAGCCCCGGGGCCAGTTTTATTTATTTATTTCCATGCACCTATAATGGCAGAAGAAAGTGCTTGGATGCTTTTTGAATGATGCTTCTCACTTTCAAACATTGGAGAAGAGTTTAGATGTGGGAACTCCAAAAATAGCTTGACCTAAGAAATTAAACCAGCAGGTACTGATGCCAACAAAAGAAAACAAAAAAAAACAAGAAATCTCTGGAGAGACTGGGAAAGGGTGATGTGAATCTTTTGTTACAAACCTGAGCCTCTCATTGCAGGCTTTCTACGGATGTGCAGGTTGACTCTGGCCAAGTCTCAACAGCCTCAGACAAACAGGGAAGAACCCTAACGCTTTTGACACAACTTCTCTGGACAGTATTTTCAGTTAAGCAAAAATGCCAGAGTTTTCATTAAAGGAAATGAAGCAAGTCTGCGGGAGAGGTGTTTGGCTCGGTTTTTCTCTGAGCCATGCAATTGGGCAGTATTCACGGCCACTCCTTCCCCAGGTCACTTTTCTCCCGCCTGAATGAAGAAACCAAGGCTGATGGGCCTGAAAAGAAAATTATTCAAATGACCGTGGTTTGTGGTGGTAGATACAGATTTTTTTTTTTTTAATTAGCTCCATGAGAGTCAAGGTCCCCAATTCTTGCTCTTGTCACCGGAGGGCCATTTTGACAGGTCCTGCGAGGAGCCCCCCTGGGCTGGTTGCTAAATGCCTTCCTTTGTTCGTGATCTCCCCATCTGAGATCAGGAGACTGCAGGTGGCACGGTCCACTGCAGTCAAGGTCATGCTTCCTGCACAGCCCTGAGACCTGAGGTCCCCTGGGCCACTGGCCTCAATTCTATAAAAGATCAACATCCTCTCTTCTCTCTACCTGGGGACACTCTGCAAAGGGCCTCATCCATTTTTCTACCAGGGCCGGCAGCCAGACAACAGACAGGCAGGGGATCCTGGCCAGATTCCTGACTCAGAGCATCCTGTCTCTTAGCCCCCTGAGCTCCTGGGCCCTCACTCTGCCCCGCACTAAGCCCTCCCTGCCCAGCAACAAACAATCAGTTGCTGGCTGCTCCCCCGCTGCCCTGCTGGCTGCCAATCAGCCCAGCAACAGGGGGTGGAAGTAAGTTCCACTCCCCGCTGAACCACCAGGAGGTGCTCAAAATGACTGAGTGGGGCTGATGACGGTCTGGCAGGCTGGGGACCCGCAATTGTCATCCTGAGGGGGCCCGTGCTTGGGTGTGATTGGCTGGGGTGTTGTGGGGCAAGGGGTGGGGACTTGGGGGAGCAGAGGGGCAGATCCTTCTACTGATGGAAGAGTTCCAGGAGGGGAAACCCACAGGAAGGGGTGATCTGCCTGCTGAGGCCAGATAGAAAAGGAGAAGCCAGAAAATCAAGATCCAGGGGGAGAAATGGGAAGCCAGGGAGGCAGGGTGGGTGGGAGAAAGACAACTTGGGCTCCTGGGGGAGTGGAGCAAGCAGTGGCCTGAAGAAGGAGTTAAATGGAAGAGAGACAGGGAAAGTCACTTGCCTCTCAGATTATTCAAATTTATTATACTTATTGATAATGAATTTCATTTCTTCTGCATGGGGGGGATATGATTCAGCACAAATCTGATGTAAATTTATGGAAATGTAGATGCAGAGAGGCTGAAGGCGGGAGCTGCCTGCAGGCAGGTTGCATGGCCCTCCCAGAGGCTAGGTTACGGCTCTCTGGACTTGGGGAGCCGGAAATAGAAGCAACCGCCTTGGGGGCCACTGGCCTCAACTTCAGGCCAAGAGCGGGGCTGACCCTGTCGCTCTGGAAGGGGTAAAAAAAGAAGTCTGATGGCCTTCTGCAGTAGAATCACCTACATTGTCCTCCTGTTTAATTTTTTTTCTTGTGGTGAGGGTGGTGGGGGAGCAATTTTTATCCAGTGGAGAGGGTCAGGGGAGAAAGAAGAAGAAAATTACCACTAACTAGAACCTACCATGTACACAGAAGTGGCTAGAGAAGTGACAGAAATGTTATTTTTCCCTCTGCACTATGAAAGAATAATGGGGTTTGGGGAGGGAGAAAACTGAAAACAGAAAGAAAACAATTTGCTAGAGAGGGTGGAAAGGTGGCATTGCATATAAATGGCCGGAGCTGGTAAAATATTTATTGTTCATTAGGCTGTCCTTCACAGCACTGAAAGCTGATTTTTATCTTCTCCCCTCAAACCAGGTCAGGGCATTTATCTAAAGATGTGCCTCTCCCAGTGGGTCGCAGCCTCTCCAGCCTGGCCATGACCATGACAGTGACAGCAAAGAGGACTGTTCCTAGGGTACGGGTAGCCCCTCTGCAACTGGAATTGCAGTGACACAGGAGATTCAAGACAGCAGAGACCCTCCAGACCAAGGGTCTCACTGTCCCTTCATCCCATTAGACAGACATTCTCGCTTTCTGCCAAAGCTGCGATTCCTTTCAATGTCCAGACAGTTGTGGGCCCCAGAGCTGCTGAATGCGGCTTGCTTGGTCTGGAGGAAGACAAAGAGGTGGTTAGCTGCAGTCCACAGCCCGGGTTTGAAACAGGCATGTTTGAGGGAGTGTTTCAAAGGATGGCAGTGATCTGTTCATTTTTATTACATTCATGGGGCAGAATTTGTCAGCCCTTGGTGACACCCATTATAATGCTTTGACCTCATTCAGTCACCAAAGGGCAGATTTCTCTTTGTTCGCCAACACAAACACAGCATGGCAAGTAAACGTGAGTTCTAAAACGAGACTGTCACCAGGCGTATTTATGAGCCTATCATGTCCCCGCTGTTGCACTGAGAAGCTCACCTTTGGAGAAAGAGGCATATGTGTGCCCCTTATAGGCCCTCTTGTGACACAGTGGTTGCCATTTATTAACCCTGTTTATTCCCATGAGACAGGAGAGGTAATCTTAAGGTGACATAAGAGAGTCTTAGGAGGCTCTCCTTTAACATATAGGGTCATTTACTCACTTGACAAACAATTGTGTTTTTATTTGTAAATTTAAACGTTTTTTTTAAATCCTTACCCTATTGATTTTAGAGAGAGGGGAAGGGAGAGAGAAACATCAATTGGTTTACTCCTGTATATGCCCCAACTGGGGATCAAACCTACAACCTAGATAGATGCCCTGACTTGTAATGGAACCCGCAATCTTTTGGTGAAGAGAATGACACTCCAACCAACTGAGCCAAAGCACAACAAACATTTCTTGAGCATGTGTACGCTGAGCTAGGCCATGGGAATGACAGCCAGGCTTGGACCTGGCTCTGTCCTCGAGGCTCTTAGCCCAGCAGCCTCAAGCAGCTGAGCCACAGGAACACAGAGAGATGCTCCAGGACTGGCCTTTTCAGCTAGGATAGGAGTCTGCAAACTGTGGCTCAAGAGCCACAAGCAGTTCTTTGGCCCCTTGAGGGTGGCTCTTCCAGAAGATAACACGTGTGGGCGTGCAAATATAGTGCGATTGAAACTTCGTGGCACAGAAGTCTGTTTTCGGCTCTCAAAAGAAATTTCAGTTGTTGTACTGTTGATATTTGGCTCTGTTGACTAATGAGTTTGCCAACCACTGAGCTAGGATATCACACAGGCTTCAAGACCCAGGAATGGATTGTGAAAACTGGATCCATTTGGTACCTTTAAAATGGTTAAAATGGCCAATGTGATTTATATTTTCCCATGATTAAAAAAAATAGTAAAAGAAAAAACTTTGAGGAAAAAAAACAAAAACAAATATTAAAAAATGTAAAACCAGGTAAATCCATGTGGAAAGCTGGGACAGGGCAAGGTCAAAGACACAGAGTCACAGAAATCACGTGTTGGCAAGTTTACTCACAAATCCCAGAGCGTTTAAAAAAAAAGAGGAAGCAATGACCCCTTTCCACAGGGAAGGAAGGCGTCATTGGGCAAGAACTTTAGAAGGGCTACCTAGGTAGAAGCAGGAGGTGTGCAGCTGGGATGTCTCCACCTCTCTGTACAAGGAGCAGATTGGGCCCAATGACCTTGAAAATCGATGACTATGAAATAAAAGCAGAATTTTTCATTTGAATGGAACTCTGTACAAAAAATTAGCGAAGGTGATATTTATATCATCCAAGAGAGCTTACAGTGTCATAGAGCATTAGAAGTATGAGGAATCTTAGCAGTCTAGACCCAAGAGAAGAAACAGAGGCCCAAAGTGGTAAAGGTCACAGAGCTTGTTAGGGACAGAGCTGTGGTGAGAGCCCAGACTTTGGATTCCCCATGTTCCGCCTCTTTCACAATGCTTATAGGTTGGCAATATTTGAGGTTCCTAAGAGCAGAATTCTGGTTATCTATTGCTAGTCAATAAACTTCCCCAAACCAGTGGCTTAAATATTAATTTATCACTGTCTCTTGTGGTTTTGTGGGTTGACTGGGCTCAGATGGAGCCTCCTGGTAGAAGTCAGATGGAGGCTGGGGCTGCGGTCCTCTGAAGACTTGGGCGGGCTAGATGTCCAAGGTGGCTCACTTACATGGCTAGTAGTCGATGCTGGCTGTTGGCTGGGAACTCAGATGACTGTCCACTGGAGCACCTACTCATATCTCTCCGTGTTGGGCTTCCCACAGCGTGGGCCCTGGGTCCCCAGAGGGAGCTGTCCAAGGACGAGTGCTTCAAGGGAATGGGAGTGTGTGTCAGTCTATTCTGGTTGCTATGACAAAACACCATGAACTGGGTAACTTAAAATCAATAGAAATGTATTTCTCACAGTTATGGAGGCTGGGAAGTTCAAGGACACAATGCAGGCAGACTCAGTGTCCAGTGAGAACCCACTTCCAAAATGGCCATCTTCTCTCTGTGATCTCACAAGATGGAAGGTGAGCTCTCTGGGGTCTCTTTGATAAAGACATAAATCCGAGTCAAAAAAGCATAGTATACATGACCTAATCACCTCCCAAAGGCCTCATCTTCTAATACTATCACCTTGGGCTTAGAATTTCAACATACGGATTTTGAGAGGACAGAGACATTCAGACCACAGTGAAGTGAAAGTTGCCAGTCCTCTTAAAAGTGAGTTCTGGAATTGACATAGAGTCACTTCTACCATATCCTTTCTGTCTCAGTTCCTCCCAAGCCAGCCAGATTCAAAAGCGTAGATAAATAGAATCCACTTTTTAAAAAAATACATTTATTGATTTTTTACAGAGAGGAAGAGAGAGGGATAGAGAGTTAGAAACATCAATGAGAGAGAATCATCGATCAGCTGCCTCTTGCACACCCTCCACTGGGGATGTGCCCACAACCAAGGTACATGCCCTTGACTGGAATTGAACCTGGGACCTTTCAGTCCGCAGGCCGACGTTCTATCTACTGAGCCAAACCAGTTTCAGCAGAATCCACTTCTAGATGGAGTTGAAATGGAGTCACATGCAGGGAGAGGAAAATGTAATGGTTCCCAGCTTTGAAGACAAGCTACCATAGCAGCACTTCTGATTTTTACCACAAATTATCCTTTGGGTGCCTTGTTTGGAAAAAGGATACTATGCAGGTATAAACCAAGCCTGACATTTTTTATCTTAAAGGGATCAAAATCAATTGAATTCAGGCTTCAGTACAAGTGTTTGTTTGTTTGTTTGTTTGTTTTAAAACCTACCAAATTGGGGATCACTTAAACCAAACCATGACATAGCAAGTCCCTAAAGAAATATCGAATGAGGAATGCATAGGGACATCTAGTGTGGATAGAAAGGTGGAATCAAGAGTGCTAAGCATTGAAATACTGGAAGACCCTCATCTCCCTTTATTATGAAAAGCAGGGAAGTAGAAAGGAGTATCTCTGCTCTGCTAAAAATAAACTCCTTGAGGGCAGGGATTATGCCACATTCATTTCTGTATTCCTAATGCCTGGGCTAGTGCCTCGTAGGTTATAGGTGCTTAATTAATGCTTAATAAATTGAGCTCCATTGAAGTACCATTCTTCGCAATTATAATGCAAACTAGCATTTATTGTCATATGCCAGGCATTTTTCTAAGCACTTGACATGTGTCATCTCATCTAATCTTCACAAAACTGTATAATTATCTGTAATTACCACAGGCCTGATTTTCAGCAGGTAAAAGTCAGGAAATCCTGATTGATTGTTGATATTAAAATGCTTCCACATAGGTTGGTAATTAACAGCTTCTCTGTATTCCTTGAATAAGCCCCTCACTTCACACCTGAACACCCCAGCCCAGGAGAGACCCAGGTGGGCACTATCCTGGGTAGAGAGCCCTGAGTGCTTCTTCCACAGTGGTCATGCGTCTCCCTGTCCTGATTGGACCAACTCTAAAGGAGTAGACAAAACCCTGGCTCATGTGTTGATGGCACCTCAGCAGATACATGCTCGGTGCCTGTCTAGCCACCCACGTCTGGAATGAATCTTTAAGAAGGAATGGACCTAGAGTCACCCTCCAGTGGCCACGGGTGGGTTCGGCAGCCTCTGAAGTGCACCTAATGGGCTGTTAAATTTCTTGAATATCACTCCTGATTATCTACATGTTAGAGAAAAGGAAGTTGAGGATTTTAAAGAGTTTTTAAATGACTTAACCAAAGTCACATAGCTAGAGAGGGGTGGATCCAGAAGCTGGGCAATGCTTCCAAGATCTATGCACTCTGCTATTGCTCGATCCTCTATGTTAGGTGGCTCAGGCTGCTGCAACTAAGGACCACTGGCTGGGTGCTTCAAACAGCAGAAATGTATCACCACACAGCTCAAGAGGCTAGAACTGTGAAATAGAAATGAGCTGTATTGGTTTTCTCTGAAGGCTGTGAGGGAAGGATCTGTTCCAGGCTTCCGGATGCCCATCTTTTCCCTGTGTCTTCCTTCTATGTGCGTCTGTTTCTGTCAAATTTCTCCTTTTTTATAAGGACACCGGTCATATTGTAGTAGTGGCCCACCCTACTCCAGTATAATCTCATCTTAACTAACTACATCTGCAATGCTGCAATGATCCTATTTCCACATAAGGTCACATTCTGCAGTACTAGGGGGGAGAGAGGGAAGGGGCACACAATTCAACCCATAAAGCTGTTTTCTTTTCAATGAAACTTCCCGCATCTCTGTATAACAAACTTAACTGGGCATCCGCATAAATTATCTGGATCCACTAGCTTCTTGATGCATGCTTAACCATCCCTAACCATCCCCTCCAAAACCCGCAACACACCCACTTCAATCAGAAGTTTTCTGAGTTGGTGCTACTCAGCAATATTTGCCCTTCCCCCATGCAATCCATATCTTTCTATTGTGCCCATAGCATGGATTGTCCCAATCCATTTTGGTATATCTAGTGGAAGGCACTGAGATGAGGTGTTTTTACTCATTTTATTCCTTTTTGGTGCTCCTTCAATGTCTTTAAGCTTGCTGACTGCCTGGCATACGAGGTGAGCTCTTGTGCCTTTAGTACTTGAATGAACTCTGCAACTCAACAGATCCTGGAACTGCTGATCATGTATGGTGACTTCTTTCTGAGTTCCAAGGAGATACCGCAAAGGCCTTTCCCAGCAAGTGCTCTGGGAAGCATTGCCTTTGGGACTTTTCTCTCACCAGGAGCTTCAGCTATATTCTGTGTGTGAGATGCTCATTTGGTTTTCTTACACACTCCTTCCAAACAGACAGTAACCTTGGTCTTAGATGCAGTGTCCTCAGACTTGGAAACTCATTGGACCAAAAATGTCTACAACTTATTTTTTTTCCCTTAGATTCTCTTTTTTTTTTTTATTGATTTTCCATTTTTAGCACAAGATTGATCACCAGCCAAATACCAATTTACATACAAATTCTGCTAAACTCAGCATCCTATAGACTTGGGACTTTTTCATCCATAAACCAATTTTTTAAAGAGAGAGATTCTATTATCAGAAGTGTCCCTGATGACACCAAGATGGCCTACCGGGAGCAAACTCGGGGGGCCCTCAGCCTGGTAGGGTGAGCTCAGCTGATTTGTGAGCATAATAATTAAGAAGTCAATATTGTAGGTTGATACTGTATGGGCAAGTTCATATTTTGCTTACTTCTATGGCCACGAGTTTGAACTGCAAACCTTGGTCAGCTATCTTACAATTTCACTCAACTAAATTTAACAAATGGTCTTTGAGTACCTACTATGTTTCTGGCTCTGTTTAGGTACTGAGATTAGAGCAGGAAACAAGAAGGACATGGCCTTGTTCCCATCATGTCTACAGTATAGTGGTGAAGCAGATATCAACAGTTATGCAAATGATTATTTCATTAGCAAGGTCATAAGTGCTATGGAAGAAAAATACAAGGATACTTTGAGAGCATGAATAGGAAATCTAATTAAGTGTCATTTAAAGCAAAACCTGAAATATGTGTAAAAGTTCACTGGGAATAAGAATGAGCTGAGAAGGAGTGCTACCCGAGCAAAGAGAACAGCATGGAAACAAAAGAACTTCATGAAGACCAGCTTAACCTGAGCACAGAAAGGAAGGAAGAAGTGCCAGGAGATTGGGATAGAGGGGGGAATCTGAGCCTTAGCTGTGTCAAGAATGTTGAAACTTGTCACACAAATCTTTTTGACTCAGACCCTTCTATCTCTTGGGCCCTAGTGTGGTTACTGTGGGACTCTGCCCTCAAGATTCTTAGAAGTTTCATTGTTTAATGAAGAGAATCTACAAGGCACACACTTGGAAGAATTTCTAAGGTTGCATCTTCGATCTTTCTGAGATTTAAACAAAAGATCTTAGAGCTATATCTTGAACTTATATTTTCTCAGACGCCATTTTTTAATTTGGGATCCTTTTTTCTGGCTTAAAAAAAAACTATTCTAGGATCTATAATAATAAAAGGGTAATATGCTAATTAGACCGGACGTCCTTCCGGATGTCTTTCCTTCTGGACAAAGCCATAGAGGGCAGGGCGGTGGCAGAGTCCCCCTAGCCATGGCTGCAGCGGGCAGGGGCCCGGGCCAAGGCCTTTGCATGAATTTTGTGCATCGGGACTGTAGTATTTATAGTCTCCAAATTGCTTTAAAACTTAAGAATTCATTCCTTAGTCCACTTACTTCTCTGTCAGTGTTTTGTTTTGGCAGCACCTTCGATACTCTGCCTGGAAATCAAGTTTGCTAGATTATATAGATATATTTTCTACTTATGCATAAGAAACAGTTTTTGCTGAAATATCTTCCATTACATTCAAGGCTCTTCTTTCCCTCAGTTTCTAATAACATTTCCCTCAGTTTGCTTCAAGCCCTCATCAGCCCTCTTGGAGGCCCTTCCAGCTTTCCCTCACTGTCCTCACTAAGGGCTTCCAGTGCCCACCTGCCACTGGGTCCCTAAGCTAATGCCATATGTTTTAGATTTTTGTTACAGTAGTCTCCCACTTCCAGAATCCAGAGTTTCTGTTTCTATTGCTGCCAATTCCATTCCTGTTGCTTCCAAACTTAGTGGCATGAAATACTATGCTAACGGTTTATGTGGATCAGGAATTCAGAAAGAACGTAGCTGGGATCACTTGTATCTGGCCTGTCTGGAACATCAGCTGGAAATATTTGAAGATTGCGAGTGACTCTACAACTGCAAGTTTGGAGCATTTAAAGGCTTTTTCAATCTGTCTGGCACCAGGCCTAGGAGAACTCGAAGATTAGACTTTTGACTGGAGTACCTATCAGTCTGGCTACTCCATGTTGCTTAGCTTCCTCTCAGTATGGCGCCCTCAGAACAGTCAGACTTTTCCCATCGCTGCCCGGCCCCCAGGGTAAAGTTTCTAGTGAACAAGTCAGAAGCTACATGGCCTTGATGCCTCAGCCTCAGAATTCATTCATGCATGGTCACTTCTGCCACATTCCATTAGTCACAGGGAAGTCCCAAGCCTATTCAGATTCTAGAGGAGGGGACATAGACTCTTCTTCCTCATGGGAAAGTGTCAAGTTCACATTGTAAAGGAGGATGTGGGGTGAGATATTTTTGAGGTCATTTTTGCAAACTATAATCTGCCACATCCAGGAAGGTCATTTCTGATGAAGCAGAACTGAAATGCAGTTGTTTTATGGCCAGACCCCAATTTCTTTGCTATAGCATGCTGATGAGTCAATAGCATCATTTGCATGAATGAAGGACCTTATGTTATTAGGGGGGAAAAAGTTGAAACATAAGGCAAGAAGCCAAATTCAGTCTCAATTGAACATTCTCATCTTACAAATGCAGCATAAATGTGTTTTCCATAGTTCTTGCAGAGCAAACAGCTGCATTTATTTGCGTCCAAAAACATGGAAAAATTACCAACTGTAAGCAAAGGGGAGGAACTCGAGAAAAATATTCAAATGTCTATAAGTGTAAATCGTCATAAAAATCGTTGTAAGGTTGTCTAAAGCAAGTGCTGAAACCTTCTCCTAGCCTGAGTATTCCACTTTCAAATGACCCCCTTCCCATATGATGATGACATTCGCTAGGTACTACTTCTATATTTGTCTAAGAGTCAAATGCTGATTATACTTTCTTGTGTTAACTTGATCGACCACTCCCTCCTATCTCCAACACACACAAGTTTAGCGCCCTTTCTCTCTCTCTCTCTCTCTCTCTCTCTCTCTCTCTCTCTCTCTCTCTCTCTCTCTCTCTCTCTCTCTCTTCAATCACACACACACACACACACACACACACACACACACACGCATGCATACACAAAATTTTCTGTATTCCTCTAGAGTCCTTTAGATCGCCTTAGATTCCTTATACAGACTGGTATATTTTTCATAGTTAAGACTTGGCTTGGACAAAAACATAGAACATATACACCTATGTCCAAGTTGATTTTACCCTATGTGAATCCCTTCCTTTTGCCCCATGAATAAAGACACAGTCTGAAAGAAGATGGCACCAAAGAACCTTTATAAAATTCTCATCCCTTTCCAGCCAACCCTTGATCATATTTTTTCTCTGGTTTGTGAATCTGAAAATGTCAGAATTGTTCCCCACAATTTAGCATTAGCAAGAGAGCTCTTTGAAAGGATTCTATTACATCTTTATGTATTTTCAAATAAACTAGGTCTTGTCTAAAAAGTTTGATTTGCACTGCAAATTCCAAAAGTTATGGTAAGGATTTTAAGAACTAAAGAAGGAAATACCACTCAGTGCTTACTGTGTCCAAAGCAACATGCTAGGCACTTTTTTAGAGAGATGTGCATTGTAGGGCATGGCATAAAAGAGGTCATGATAAGTACTTTGTGTAGATGGGTCGGATGTCCAGGAAGGAGGAGGTGGTGAAGGAGAAGGGAGAGGGGCAGCATTAGGGAAAGTGGACACCTGATGATTGGGAAGGATGTCTAGAATTCCAACTGAATGGATGGTATGTGTATTGCTCTCACTTTCTTAATTAACCCGCTGCCTCCTTACCACTGCTTATGTGTGGTTTGACCATTACCAGGCTGTCCGAAACTCTTGACTCTGCTCCCACTCCCCACTGCCTTAATCTTGTTTTCTCTATTCTAATAACACCAGCCAGGTTCCCTCCTACTTCAGAGCCTTTGCAATTATGGTTCCCTCTGCTCTGAATACTCTTCAAAAACTGTGAGAGAATATAATAAATAGCTGTTGTTTTCGACCACCAACTTTGTTGTGGCATACCCAGAAATCCAACAGAGATGTACCATGATCTTCACAGAGTAGAGGGGTTTCCCTGTCCTTCCTAATGTGTCTGGGAGCTGAAATGAATCTGGAAGGCAAGGAAGGAGAAGAATAAGAGTCACGGGTAGCACTCCATGTGATGGGCTGAGTAGCGCACACCCCTTCATTAGGTGACATTTACGGCCATCTAAAATGAACTTGAATTATTGCTAAACTTCACCTGCCAGGTTGCTACAGAGTCATGCACTTAGCTGGTCCATCTGCTTGATTTAAATGAAGAAGAGGCACCCTTATTAGCATAGTGCTCTGACCCGTTTCCTTTGAGTCTCCTCAGAAAAACTGAGGGTGGAGAAAAGCAATCCCAACCCCAGCGGTGTTCAGTCCCATGATCTGGTGGTGATATTTGGTCCCACTCAGAGCTGGCCTAAATGTGCTGCTTGGTGACTTCTGTGTTCTCCAGACGTATTGGCCCGAAGCTCTGCTCTGCTGATTCTCAAAAGCAGCCTGTAACTTGCTGCACTTTTTCTCGTGTGGGCTCCCAGGGAGCAGAGGTCGGCCCAGGGCAGCTCCTAAATGATGAGCTCGAGGATTCTCAGAGTGAGACCAAAAGGCTTCCGGGTAGATTAGGAAATTCCCCCAAATCTCCTCTCCCTCCTCTTCATTAGCATTGCCACCACTACATTTCCATAATCACCTTTATAATTATTTGAAGTGGAAAGAGAGCAGGTTACCTGCATAATGAAAAATAGATGGGGGAAAATAGAAACTGTGGAGATTGGTGATTGAACAGCCTCTCTCGGAAATGCACATCATCCTGTGTGGTGAGTGAGTGTGAGGGCTTTGCATCCAACACACTGGTCCAGATTAAACTAGCTCTCTTCTCTCTGATGCCTTTCACTCCAGCAATTCAAATCTGACTTCCTGCCATAAAGGCTCCCCAATTCCTCTCCTCTGTGACTTCAACACCTCTCTCCCATCACAGAATCCTCCATCTCCCCTTCTCCTCAACGTCCAAGACTTATCTAAACCTCCCTTGGAGATTTTGTCATTTTCTGACATATTATATAGTTTGTTTTCTACTAAATTATAAACTCCCTGAGGGAAACTTCCTGTTGCATTCTCCTCTGCATCTCCCATCCCCCAGCCACCAAGCATGTGCTTTGAATAGAGCAGGGGTTTCATCCCTGTCTATTGAAAGAACAAGAAGCTAGAGGTTATTAACTCATCCTTTTAATGGACATATATCAAGAGGTGTGGTATTATTCCCCAACCATTCTTCCTCTCCTTTCTAGACACAAGATAAATGGCACTGATCTACCTATTTTTGCAATTAAAGAAGAACCTATAGGTGTGTTCTGGCCAATGGAAAGTAAGCAGAAAAGATTCATACCACGTCAAGGCCTGGCCAATTACACCTCCATGCATGACCTTCTATTCTCTTTCTCTTCCGCGAAGCTTTGAGACTACATCTGGAAGATGACAAGGACACAAGATAGAAGGATCCTGGGTCTTTGAATCATCACATGAGGAGAAGCCACCTACCAATCAGAAATACCATTTTAAGATTTTGTGTAAGAAATAAATGTCTGCCATGTTTGAGCCATTACAAAGTTTTGGGTGTGTTTTTGTTTGTTTGTTAGTTTGTTTGTTTTGTTACAGAAACTAGGACTACCTTCACCAATATAACAGATTTTAGTATTTCTGGGAAAAGGTGCAAAAAAACATGATTCTTTTTTTTTTTTTTTTTTTTTTTTTTTTACAATGTATATAAAGTTTTATATTAGTCAAGACAGGCTAGGTTACACTACAGTGACCATTAAGCCTAAAGTGCCAATGGCTTAGCTCAGTGGTCCGCAAACTCATTATTCAGCAGAGCCAAATATCAACCATACAATGATTGAAATTTCTTTGGAGAGCCAAATTTTTTAAACTTCTTCTAATGCCACTTCTTCAAAATAGACTTGCCCAGGCTGTAGTATTTAGTGGAAGAGCCACACTCAAGATGCCAAAGAGCCTCATGTGGCTTTTGAGCTGCAGTTTGCCTGGCTTAGTATATGAAAGCTTTATGTTTGGCTCATGCTGTGTATCCATTACAGGGTTTTTATTTGTGTTCAAGTCCAATGAAGCCTCTAGTCCACACTGACACTCAGGTACCCAGGCTGACGGCCTTTCTACCATCTGTAGCTACAACATCTGGGAGGGGTGGCCTTCTCATTCACTTTAGTAGGAGAGGAGAGACCAAATACGCCCTTCCCTGTTCATCCGATTGGCCAGAACTTGTCATGTGACCCTAAAGAAAAAGAGCTGGGAAGTACCCACATTAAACGTAATATTTAGTGAGCATTACTGTCTTCACCACTTTCCAGAAAGCCTCCTGGGTTCCCGCCAGCTACAAACACTGTCTACCACCACTGGATTCTGGTAGCACTGTCTATGCCCTTCCTTATAAGAGGTATTTTTTTTTACACTATATGAACACACACACACACGTCTATATCTATAAAAGAGAAATCACTTGCTACATGCCTCTCTCTTATTTTCAGGTATTAACTAATTTAAAACCCCACAATAGGCCCTGGCCAGGTAGCTGCTCTTATTGTCTCAAACTAACAGATGAGGAAAGTGGGGCACAGAGGGCTAAGTTTCAAGCCGGATTCCAGCCAGGATCCTAGCACAGCCTGTTCACTCACACAGAGCATGCTCTGAACTACTCCACTACATTGCAGCTTGTCTTTTTAACTTCCTTATTAGCAGAGATTAAGATATAAAATTGATTTATTGCTTTATTTCCCATAGTGCCAAGTTCAGTGTTGGACACATAGCAGGTTTCCTGAAAGGTACTGCACACAATTAGTACCTTTCTAATCAAGATTGTCAACAGAGCTGGTCTTTTAGTAATTCGATCTTCTGCAATGCTGGTTGCTCCTGAGGTTTGGGGAAGTATTTTAGGAGATACGATTGTTTCTCCTTAAAAAGCCACGGGTCTTCAAAAAGGTAAAATCGCTTTGTTGGAGACAGCTAGGAAATAGCAAAACAGGAGGCAGCAGAAGTGAAGGTAAGACACTGAGGAAAGACTTGAGCCACTTTGCTTATATTTTGTTTTATTTTGTGCTTAAGAGGCTGTTAAATTGCAGTAGGGAGGTGTGGCTGCTAAATCTATTTGGTCTTCATTTGAGTCCCTAGACTTCATAAATAAATCCAGATCCCCAGAGAGGACTTCCCTTGGCTTAAATGTGGATTCCTAGTAAGCTACAATCCCCTGCCATTGGCCGTGGCCTTCTACAGATTAAATTTATAAAAATTAAATTACAACCCAGCAATGTGGCTCCCAAATGAAATGTAGAGGGCAGAGCACCTGAAAACACCAGGGAAATGGTCGTGAGAGGGAAGTGTCAGGGACCCGGTGGCCAATCTCACCTGTCTACGCTCAGAGAGGCAAAGGTCCCATTCATTTAGAAAGAAATGGGATTGTGCGAGCCAATTTAGAGCCATCAGAGCAATGAACGGGGAGAGGCGTCTCATCCTAATTAGGACTCCGTGGTCCAACCAGGCATGAATGACATCACAGTAAACCTATTTCAGGGGAAGGCATTCCCCCAGTGTGACCGGGGCTGATGTCTTACGTGCAGTGAGAACCAGTGAGTCAGGGAGGGAAAATACTAGAAAATGATCCTCTTTGATGACTAACATAGAGGGGGCTGTTCTCCCATTGCCCTGATGGAAAAGTTGGAATTAATAAGGAACTATCAGCCCTGCTTGGATGTTGTATGGTAAAAGTGGAGACATGTATGTGTTTAAATGGGAGGGACTGGGTGGCACAAGAAATCTATCCTGAGAAGGCAGGACTAAGTGATGCTTTGTCATTAACCAACCCACAGGATTGCTCTGCACTACCTGTTGAAAGGTAACAATGCCCAAGTCACCTTCAGACGTACTGCAGAGCCCTAACCAGTTTGGCTCAGTGGATAGAGCCTGCGGACTGAAGGGTCCCAGGTTCGATTCCAGTCAAGGATATGTACCCTTGGTTGCGGGCACCTCCCCAGTAGAAAGTGTGCAGGAGGCAGCTGATTGAAGTTTCTCATCGATGTTTCTAACTCTATCCCTCTCCATTCCTCTCTGTAAACAATCAATAAAATGTATTTTAAAAAAACAAAAACAAAAAACACACAGAGCAGAGCTTGACCCAAAGTATTTTCTAGATTAAGCAAACAAACAAATGAACAAAAAGCCTGAAGTTTTCCTAGTACCATACTAGAGATCTCAGGTTTAAAAGAATATTGGAATTTAAAGAAAAATGTTTCCATGAAGATGGACATGATTTTTGCAGAAAAGTAAGGCTCACGTATCAGTTAGGGTTCTTGGTATTTTAATATAGTCTACAAATATTTTCATTTTTTATTTTTGTATTACACAAGTTTTTATTTGCTTATTTTTTTTGCAACTTGATGTTGCTCAACAAATATTTACTGAGTCCTAAAATAGGCCAGGGACTGTTCCAAGCCATCCCTGAGAATGATGTGGTGACCAGACCAAGTTCTTTTCCTCATAGAATTTTCTGTTCCAGAGGAAGAGACAATGAACAGTAGGCAGATAAACTAATAGTTGTGTGATTTCTTACTGAGATAATAGTGATGATGGAAAAAAATAGTGTCTTAGTCTGTTCAGGCTACTGTAACAAAATACCATAAGAATATGACGTAACAAACTACTATAGACTGAGTGCTTATACAGAACAGAAATTTATGTCTCACAGTTCTGGAGGCTGGGAAGTCCAGGATCAAGTGCTGGCAGACGTAGTGTCTGGGGAGAGTCTGCTTCCTGGTTGGGAGAAGCCATCGTCTTGCTATGTCCTCACGTGGTAGAAGGGGAACAAGACAGCTCTCTGAGGTTTCCTATATAAGAGCACCAATCCCATTCGTGAGAGCTTTCTCCTTAAATGGATAGCTTTCTATATTTTCTGTGCAGCATGAATGCTGGCATGGGGAATTGCATGTGCAGTTCTTCTAGGATAGGGGTGTCGAACTCAATCAGAGAAGGGGCCAAAATCTAAAATCCAGCCTAAATCGCGGGCCGAATGGTTTACTGAACAGTCATAAACTGTCATTGTGATGGAAACGCAGCGGAGTGCAGTGATGACAGCGCGGTGCGGGCCACATTGCAAGGCCTGGCGGGACGGATTTGGCCCGCGGGCCTTGTGTTTGACACATGTGTTCTAGGACATTGGTTCTCATATTGCGTAGGACCTCAATCCCCCAGAGGTCTTGTTGAGGCTCAGTTTGTTGGGCTCCACTCGCAAAGCTTGTGACTCAATATGCCTAGGGTGGGGCCTCAGGATTTAGATTTCACGGGTAAACTAAGTTAAATAGTGTCACCCCTTCCCCCACCCACACACACGCACAGACTTAAGGTTCCTGTCTTCCCAGAACCTCAGAAACTGACCTTATTTAGAAGCAGAATCTGGTCATACAGGATCAGATGGGTCTAAACCAAAGATGACTGGTGTCATTTGGAGAAGAGAAGAGAAGAGATAGAGACACACAGGGAGAAAGCCATGTGCTGCCAGAGGCAGGACTGAACTGGTGCATCCGCCAACCACGGAACACCAGGATGCCAGCAACTACCAGAAACCAGGTTGAGACAAGAAGGCTTCCTTAGAGCCTTCATGCATGTTCTTGAAATGGCCTACACTTAGCTGGGTCGCAGAGTAATGAGGACTTAACCTTGTTCTTCATTTTTTTAAATTATTCTAACATGACATTGTTTCAATTACAATATCTTGGTTTTTTCCCCCTAATTATAAAAGTAATGCACATGTTAGAACAAAGGAAGGGTGCTTTCTAAGGTTGAATTTAAAACAAAAACAAAAACAAAAAAAAACAATAAACCCTGCTTAAAAAATAAAAATATCCCTGCTTGCCTTCCATTAGTTAGACAAGTGGTGGGCAAACTCATTAGTCAACAGAGCCAAATATCAACAGTACAATGATTGAAATTTCTTTTGAGAGCCAAATTTTTTAAACTTAAACTTCTTCTATTACCACTTCTTCAAAATAGACTTGCCCAGGCCATGGTATTTTGTGGAAGAGCCACACTCAAGGGGCCAAAGAGCTGCATGTGGTTCAAGAGCCCCAGTTTGCCGACCATGGGGTTAGACTATCAGAAAATACAATACAATGTTGGTTAACTAGACTAGAGGGCTTTCCCCTGAGGAGGGAACACATTAAATTACTGTCTAAAAAGCCAATCCTGGTAAATATGAGCAACTTCATCCTAGCAAAAGGTGGGAGTTTCCTTTTTCTTATCCTATTCAGTGAGTTAATATCAACTCCAGGTTTATCATCAGTCTAAGATTTGCCTTAAAATCTCATTTATATTAACTCAAGGCGCACTCTTAGAGTCCAGGACTTGCGTTTTTCATACAGTCATTTGTGGTGTCTCAGTATTCGTATGCATGCATAGCTTTTCCTCCCTGAACTGCACATTTCTTCCTCTCTGTGACACCATCTGCTTCCCCCACATAAGCCACTTTGCAATGCTATTATAATGTCGGCGTCAACAGCTTCCCACCTGACCTGGAAATCAGGTTCCTGTGGGAGACAGTAATATATTTTTTTCAAACCATTAGACAGATACGACAAACTTTTCTTCTTTTTATTAATGCATGAATACATTGAAATAATCTCAGCCAAGTGTTTATACATGCTCTTTGCTTCAATTCCATCCTCTCAACCTGCGCTAAATTACAGGTGTTTAAGTCAAAGATGACTCCCAAGAGCCTGCCCCAAGTCCATCCTTTTTGTCCCCCCAAGAAATCCCAGCCACCCTTTTCTGAACCTCCCCAGAAACTTGCCATGGCATAGCAAATAGCCAGAACTGGACACCACCTCTCCTGCGTATTGCATCTAAAAATCAAAATGCTACCTTTTAAAAATGAAAAAGCCAGTAAAGTGCCTTTCAAGGTTCAATTTGAGTTTAGAAAATTCATTACAATGAGAAGAAAAGAAAGAGGATTTTATATATATATATATATCGCTGGATAGTTAGTGGCATTGATAGATCATGGCAGAACCATCCGCAATATGGCCAAATAATTTCACTGGAGAAGATTTTATATAGCTACAGCTAAAATCCAATGAGCTGATGCAGAAGGCTCAGTATAAAATATAACAGTGACTGTGAGCGCCAAATCAATCTGGGAACTTGGAGGGATGGGGGGAGCCCCCTTCATGGATGCAACTAAGTGGAGCTGTAAATTCAGAGGCTTCGGAGTGGCCGGGCAGTGGGTTACAGCTGGTGATTTAAGAGATCTCACACAAAACACCAGCAAGTGGTTGTGAACACCGATGCTTAGAAAAGCATGTGACTCTGCAGTATGTCTGCGAGAAAAAGCTAGAAGGATATTCTTGAGGACAACTTAGAGATTTGCAATCAGGTGGCTAGGTTTGCAATTGGGTCAAGACCCCATGTCCTACTTCAATTTTCTCCTGTATCTGTTGTAATCAAAATACGTTGAGCACCTATATTCATTTATTCACTTATTAACCAGCAATAGGATACCTCAATGAGCCAGAATCTATGCTATGCTCTGAGGCTAAGAGTAAATAGGACGTGATTCTGGTCTCAGGGACTCACACACATTCCACAAACACACAGACCAAATGCTTTTTGTGTGGTTCCCAGCCTGAGAGAGGGCCCTGTACACAGCTTTCCTTCCCAGCCACACCGAAGTCGCCCAATGAGGGATCTGGCTTGGGCAACTGCCAATTGCCATGGTAGAAGGGAGGCCCCGACTCCATGAAGAACAGTCTGTTGTGCACTTCAGACCCAACACCCTCTGGGGGAGAAGGCATGAGCAGAAGGATGAGGCAGATGTGGCCTTTCCCCAAGATGCTGCAGGGATTCAGGCGCAGACCAGGGGCTCCTGGCTTAGCGGATGGGGATGGTTGCTTTAGAAACCTGCAGGTGCATAGAGGGTAGCAGAGAGGGCCATGAACAGAAGTACGGGCGATAAAGGGCTATGGATCAGAGGCACTCTTCTGACCTGGCCCCTCTGCACCTGGGGAGGTGGGAAGGGCGGTAATCCCCCTGATGAGAAGAGTAGGGATGGTCCCAGTGTACCTCAGCCCTATGAAAAGACAGAGGGATATGTAGGTGCAAAGCTGCGAGCACGAACTCTGGAGCCACACTGCCCAGCTTTGAATCCAGTCTGTGTCACCTGCTGACAAATAATATATTTATCTTCAGTCTCCTCATCTGTAAAGGCAGAGTCTAACCCCACCTGACGGAGAGCTATGAAGATTTGATTAATGGACATACACAAAGGATTTAGAGCAGGGCCTGGCGCAGAGCAGGTGCCATGTCAATATTAGTATCACTACTCCATGTGAATGTTAGTGTTACTACCCCAAGCCACGTCACTGCCTTCCTTTCCTGGTGGCCACATTGTAAACATACTTCAAGATGGCCCCCAATCAAGTGGAGTTGGAGGTGGAAATTTAATTTGGCCGATGGGCACAAGGCTGGGAGGCAAGGTGGAGCATCTGAGGCTTTGGAATTGGAGAAATATTTGCCACAAGCCATCTCTGTGATCCTGGCAAGGACTTACCTTCTCCAGTCCTTAGTCTTCTCATCTATAAAATGGGGATAATGATAGCATTTACCTTCTAGGATTGTGGTGGGGCTAAATGCAAAGCATTCCTTTATTTTTCCTTTACTTCTGTATTCAATTTACAGATTTGTCCCACTATGCAGCTGTGCTTATAAGGCAACAAACTTGTTTCACAATTTGAGGGTGGGTCCAAGGCACATATACGGTCCTTCCAGGCCTCTCATGAGAAGGCCCAAGCCTCAGTTGCCACAGGGACTTGACATAATTCTTGCTTCTGAATGGGATGTACCCCATGTTTCTTGGCTCCAGCCTTCAAGGACTCGGACACCATCAACACCTCAGCTCAGCATCTGTGGACCCTCAGGGACCCCTTCTGGAAAAAAAACAACTGTTCTCCCACTGGGGAGGAGGAAAGGAGTCAGGGGCAGGAGTGTGCAGGAAATTGCTGCCCAGTGCTGGGTGATTACCGCATGTGTGGGTACCACTCCTGCCTGGGCGGTTACCAGGACTACAGGCAGTGAGTGACAGGTCAGGTGCACGCCTCCTCATTCAGATGTACCCCTTGCTCCAGATCTGTCTGTTCCCAAGGAGCTTTCAGGGCAAGTTGCCCCGAATGTTTCCATTCAGAACGATGCATCGCCACTCATCTTTGGAAGCTTTTAAACTTCAGGGTGGACAGCGTGGCCCTTGGGAATGTGCTTTCATGCATTGGGAGTTGGTTTTGGACAGCAAATATGCCACAGTCAGTCACAGAGCAAAATAATAACACAACTTCAAAAGAGCAGAGGCCAAAAGAAAGGGTTATTATTAATGGAAGGAAATTTTAAAGTCATATTAAACAGCCTCGAGTCCAGTGGAAAAAGCCAGGAAATGGGAACAAAATTAGCATTATTATAGCTTTTCATGGTAACTTACTCTGGGTTTTTATGGTGGCTTAAAAGGGGAGAAAAGAAGGGGGAGCCTCACTGATAACGATTTCTCCGACCAAATACATTTCCCATCCAAAATGCGCCTGCGATAGCGAATGTATTTAAAATGTTTTCTTTTTCTCTCCCTTTGTGGCTGTTTACACCTCACAGTGTTATTGAAGAAAGCTAGCATTTTTGTTTGGAACAGTAAATAGTAAAGCTCTTTGAGGCCTCTCAGAAAGTGGTGCCACTTAGGGCCAGGAATTATAATTATTCATTTGCATCTTAATATTCCAGGGCTTCCCAGAAGCCCATGCTGCAGGCACAGCCTCCCAGCTCTGCAGAAGGGTGGCTCTGTATATAAATGGGGTTCTGTGGAGGCCAGAGGACAAGAAGCTTCCATGAAGGACAAGACCTTTCCTTCTGTCTTTGCAACTGTTGTGGGGTCGAACCCTGGGTTCAAAATAAGACCATCGGAGGCTGATGATTGATTAAAAAATATATATAGGCAAGGATTTATTGAACTGGCCAGGATGGCCGCAAGAGCACCACATGCAGGTGACCACACTCACCACCGTGCTGTTCCAGGTGTAGGCAGTCCTTTTAAAGGTCCAAACCAGAAGAATTTTCTTTTGTTCTAAATTGTAAATTCTAAAGGCTAGGAACAGCCTGCAGGGTCATTCCCAGCCACATCCTGCTGGACATTGGAATATAGCCCTATCTTGTGATATCAGATAGTACAGAAGCAGAGCTGAGCGGTTAATCTCTAAAGGTTATCTACAGTTTCTACTCCTGAAGCTACTGAGTCAGTGGGAATCAATCTCCTGTGGTCCTGGTCCACAGGCACAGGAAAATCGGCTTAGCTTCCAGCTCTCAATCTGGAAGCTGAGGCAACTACCCTATTGTTTAAGCAAGTCAGAATAGCAGGGTTAAAATTCAAACAGCAGTTTTTACCTAACTATGGTTGCTACCATACTTCAGCAACAATTCTCTCCTCTGAAGCTGCCCACTCCCTCTGTTTCAATCACCCCAGCTGAACTAGACCACCCTTGTAGTGCCTCCTCCTCCCATCACTTAAGACATAAGACCACTGATTCCCAGGGTCCCCTGCCATTGTTCTCCATTTGGCTTAAGATGCTCACAATTCCACTCTCCTGACCCTATTACGGGGCATCTGTGTTCACATCCGCATACTATGTGTGCGCATGAAACTCACATAATCTTATTAACCAATGTCACCCCAATACATTTAATTTTAAACTAGAGGGAAACAATCTTTGCTTTCCTTTTCACCCAAGAAGATGCCAGGAAGCTTAATGAATGTCGTAGACTCCAAAGGTGATTCTGGAAAGAAAAAAAAAATTGGGGCACATTATTAGAATACCAAGAGACAACAATATAAACCTCAACATGTTCATGCATCTCCTACCAAGTTAATGGGACCAGTGCTGAGTCATTTCTCCCTGAGGGAGAAGCCAGACGCTTCTTGTGAGATGATGGAAAACCTAGTTAACCCAACCCGACCCCATACAAGTGTTCCTCTGAACTTGCCCGAGGCCTGATGGTCCCAACTCACCCTCTCGGTGACCCTCTATTAACATATGTAAAGGCTTTCAAAGTGACTTCTAAAGCTGTCCTGTTTTGTTTCAAGGCTGCTGACAGCCTCTGATTCCCTTCTCCAGACTGAATTTGTGAATTTGCTGCACTGCCTCCGGGGAGAACTGAGCCGGATATAGGCCATTTCAGGCTACTCATGCAAATGATTTTAGTGACCAGTAACTTCAGTTCTTCCCAGTACACACCCCATGCATGCTCACACCTCACACTCACACCTACCCCAGGCCTTCACCACCACTCCGTGGCTCATTGATGTTTCTAAGGACAAGACCAATGGGCAGCCAACAAGAGTACTATTTAATATGTATGAGCAAGAGAGTAAGGAGGAGAATAAACTAAGGCCAGCCGCCTCCATAGGAAGTCATGACAAGTGCTAATTTGACTCAGAGCAATCCAGGACACCCCACCCCATGCATACTGTATGACTCCATGTATGTAAAACTCTAGAACCGTGGTCTGCAAACTGCAGATCTTGAGCTCAAAATGTGGCTCAAGATACTACAGCCTGGGCGAGTCTATTTTGAAGAAGTGGCATTAGAAGAAGTTTAAGTTTAAAAAATTTGGCTCTCCAAAGAAATTTCAATCGTTGTACTGTTGATATTTGGCTCTGCTGACTAATGAGTTTGCCGACCACTGCTCTAGAACACGCATAGGACTGTAAAGTGACAGCAGATCATTAGTTACTTGCATATGTGTCAAACACAAGGCCCGCGGGCCAAATCCGTCCCGCCAGGCCTTGCAATGTGGCCCGCACCGCGCTGTCATCACTGCACTCCGCTGCGTTTCCATCACAATGACAGTTTATGACTGTTCAGTAAACCATTCGGCCCGCGATTTAGGCTGGATTTTAGATTTTGGCCCCTTCTCTGATTGAGTTCGACACCCCTAGTTACTTGGGATGGAAGAAAAGGAAAAGTGAGCAGGGGGAATCTCAAAGGAAACTTTGGGGTCATGGATATATATACTCGCCATCTTGATTGTGGTGATGGTTTCATAGGTATATACATGTGTCAACACTTACCCAGTTGTACAGTCTAAATATATAAAGTTTCCTGTATATCAACTACACCCTCATAAAGCTGTGTAAAGATTACCAGGGAAAAGAAAGGCTCTTTGGGTTGAACTTGGAGTGGTGAGTATGTAAACCTGAGGCTCCTGGCAGCCATCCTTACATTGTGAGGAAAAACATGTTTGAGAGTGAAACCAACACAGAGGAAACAGAACCAAAAGCAGGCCCACTGAGCACCTGGATCCAGCTGTGCCTGAAACTGTCCCATTAATTTTTGCTCCTTGAAACAACACATGAGTGTGTGTGGGTGTGGGTGTGGGTGTGTGGGTGTGTGTGTGTGTGTGTGTGTGAGAGAGAGAGAGAGAGAGAGAGAGAGAGAGAGAGAGAGAGAGAGAGAGAGACAGGGACAGAGAGACAGAGAGACAGAGAGAGAGACAGAGAGACAGAGAGACAGAGAGATGACCTCAGTCTGAATCGACTTTTCTCTGTTGCAGCAGAAGAGTTCCATGGATACTGTTCATAGTCAGCCAGACAGACTGAGAGGCCCTTCCTGGCCGACACAGATCTTAAGGAGGGATTCGTCTGGGGATGATGACAGGAAGCAGCCCTGCTCTTCTGGGGTACCCCAGCCAGAGGCCCAAGGGGAGGGAGGCTTCAGCACTTCACGCTTGTATGCTGGGCTGTTGCGGGAGAGTCACGGTCAGTTGCACGTCTGCTTTGGAGTATTTTTAGAGGCAAATAGAGTGGTTTGTGGAAAACAGATGCCTGGAACAAATCTTTAAAAAGGAGAGCGCCCGTGTGTGGCCCGCTGCCAAATTAGGTCAGCCTCAGGCACAGCTGCTTGCGACAGTTTGCTCCCAAAGGTGACTTGCCAATACTGTCACCAGAGTGCACCAAAGACCTTGGGTGTTAGTAGGACTGACGCTAAACACCATTGTTAGTGTTGAGAGAAGTGGTGGCTCAAGGCAATTCCCTAACCTGATAATCCTCTTACTGTTTACCAAACTTTACCTTTGATATGCCTGTATGCATTGCTAAAGGGAAAATGTGTATTCAAGTAAATAAAAGATGGACCAGGCCAAAAGTCAGGTGTGCCTCTTCAAGAAAGAGGTTTCCACCTGGCCCCCAATGTCTTCTAAATTCATATTTCTTATAGAGCATTTTCATTTGTGTATCAGCCCCTCATTCAGATCCTGAACCCCACCGTGAAGGCTGCAGCAGTGAACCACATACCATAATGGTTCCACTAGGAATTAGCAGGCTAAGCTATTTATTCTCATATATATATATATATATATATATATATATATATATATATATATATATACAGTCAGTTTGGAGGTGTTAACTCTGGTGTTTCCAGCTTGTTGAGTATACTCATAGGGACAGAGAATTCTCTCAATAAGAAAGATGTAGGGACTCTTTATATGAAAAATGTCTACAAGTGGGCTTCAAGAAAGGCTGAGGAGGAATGGGAAAAACACAGGCAGTGCTTGCTACACCTGAGAAGACAGAGAGGAGAGATAAGAAGAAATGGGATCCTTGTTGATGGTTCTGATCTGCTGGATCCATCCTTACCTGAAGCCTACACAGACTTCTTATTTATCTGTATCTATAAATCCCATATACTGTTTAAGCTGGCATGAGTTTAATTTTCTGTTAATTACAATATAATGATTCCTAACTCATTTCTTTCCTAACCTTGTTCCCACTACCCAGGAGTCTTCCCAAGGTTTCAAAATCAGGGATGGTGGATAAGTCACCATTTCCTTCCTTAAACTAAAGAGAAACAGTAAAATGAGGAGCTGCATAAAATGGTGGCCAAGTTCTTCTTGTGAACTACCAGCCATTCTAGGGAAGGGGACCTCACTCAACTTTCTCTGAACACTGGGAGCTCCATGTTCCAAAACAAACTCCACATCCAGTGCATTAATGTTTATTCCAGAATCACATAAAAAATCTTCCAATAAAAACACAAAAAGATTTCTCTGATGCTCTAAGTCTCACACAGTAATAAATGGAAAATACCATGTTCCATACATATATTTTTATACAATAGAAATACATATATTTTTTATACAATAGAAAATAATTATTTCCACCAGTAACTTATGAAATATATCTAAAGAATAATTTAAACAGGAGAAGAAAAGAAGAAATTTCTCCTGCCATTCACATCGTTTCCCAAAATTTCATGGATTCAGGAGGATATCCAGGCCCCAGGAAGATTAAACAGAACATGTGAGACTCCCCAAAAACCTGCCTCTCTAGTATCCAATCCCAGACCCACCAGGTTGGATCAATTGGTCTTCTCTCACTTTTTGCTTTTGGGTTGAGTAAGGAAGTGGGAATTGATACAGTCCCATTCCTGATATAGCCACAAGAGGGAGTGCCTAATGGTTGCTGTACCTGAAAGGAAATTACAGTCCAGTCTATGGAAAGTGACAAAAAAAAAAAAAATTGATTTAAAAGGTGTCTTCTGATGGACGTCAGCATATTCTTGCTAACATGCCATGAACATGTCACTGAACACTTCTAGTCTGTTTAATGCATCCTCTGAAGATCTAAGCATTGTCCTATTAAATCTCAGTCATTTGATTTAGGGCATCTGGCTTTTCTTGGGAGCTGCTCCTACATTTTACAGGGTGAATTTTTGAGCAACAAGATTAAAGCTTCGGAAAGTTGGTAAAGTTTAACACTGAGCCATGGGGCCTGCTAAACTGACAATTGAGCCAGAATGACTATTTAGGGAGGAAGCTCTGATCTGCATTTCACAATTGTTTCTGAAGAATGCCACTATCACCTCCTTTTCCCAGTACTTGTCTTGAGTCTTTTCAACTCATATTTGAATTGATTCTCTCTCCTCTCTCTTTCTCTATTTTATTATTATTATCACTTTGCCAGGGACTTTGGATCATTACAAGATTGCGGATAATGACAGACTATAATTAAGCCTGAAACAGATTTTTCTTTCGGGGAGAGTAGAATCTGCTCTAGCTGAGACTCCAGATTGCCTGGGCTGTAATTTGTGCTGCTGTCACAAAGGGGTCCTTCTTCCGCGTGGTGCACTGAGATGATGAGCGAGGAGCTAGAGTTGAGGGGTGTGGGCCTCTCCCCGCACTCTCTCAGAGCCAGCAGAATGGACGCTTAAATAGCTGAGTATAGCTTGAGGCTGATTACAGGCCAGATCCTGCTATTGTGCCTCATCAGTTGTCATTGTTGAGGTTGCAATTGCATGGTATGCTTCTCTTTGTCGTCTGCTCCAAACTCGCTTCTAGGACAGGAGGGAAACTGTGTGGTGAGCCTGAGGTCCGGGGTGGGGAGAATTGTTCTTCTGGTGTGTTGCTCACACCCACGGAAGAGCTTGGCAGCTCTTTGGAAATGGAAGATGGCCCAGCCTCCGCCATGATGTCAGTAGCCTTGGTATTGATTTGGCTCCCAGATTTAAGGATAATCTCTAACAAAGAGGATGAAGTCCTGGCTCTGCCTTCAGTAGCTGTGGGAACTTACGCAAACAGTTCAACTTCTATGGGCTTGGTTTTCTCAACTGTACAATGGGACTAATAACACTTACCTATTTCAATCGCAGATTTGAGTATCCAATGAAATGAAATATAAAGAGCCAAGACAAAAAAAAAAAGACCCCAGAACACACACACACACACACACACACACACACACACACACACACAAACACACTAGAGGCCCAGTGCATGAAATTCGTGCACAAAGGGGGGTTCCTCAGCCTGGCCTGCACCCTCTCCAATCTGGGACCCCTTGAGGGATGTCTGCTAAATTGGCAGTCAGACATCCCTCTCACAATCTGAGATGACTGACTCCTAACCACTTGCCTGCCTGCCTGATTACTCCTAACCTCTCTGCCTGCCTGCCTGCCTGCCTGATTGCTCCCAACTGCCCTCCCCTGCTGGCCTGATCTCGCCCCCAACTGCCCTCTCCTGCTGGCCTGATCACCCCTAACTGCCTCTGCCTCAGCCTCCACCTCCATGGCTTTGTCTAGAAGGAAGTCAGACATCTGGAAGATGGCCAGTCGACCTGGTCAGATTATATAAGATAGGATCGCTTAAATGGGTGTGAAAAGCCTTTTGCAGCAGGAGGAGATACCCTTAGCAGACAAAAACACATAATCCCTATATCTGAACTGATAGCCAGCCATATACACTATACTGCCAAACTGGTCATTAAAAAATTGAATCACTTTCTTACACCTTGAACCAAACAGCTGTTGCCCTTAAAAACCCTCCTCAGCTCCCACCTTAGGGTTTGTCTTCACAGTTCACCAGAGTAGGTTCTGATTGGTCGGTTTCTATGCCAATCAGCGTCAAAAGTTCTGCTGCTTAGGCAGCCATTGGCTCCTCACAGTTCACCCAGATATGATTCTAATTGGTTGGTTTCTATGCCAATTAGTATCTCTGGGCCTATCTCTGGGTCTAATCATAGAGGCGGGGCTGATCGGCAGCTGCCCAAGGCTGCTGTAAACAGGCTAAACTGCTGACCTCTGGAAGAGAGACAGAGTCTTGGCTGTCTGAGAGGCCCATCTCTCTCTCTCTTAGAGGTCAGCAGTTCACCCCCCTTGCCTGCTGCATGCTTAGCCTGGTGTTCAGTTGAGCCTTTGGTCATTTTAAATGTTATGATCCTTTTCATATAGATACTAGAGGCCTGATGCACAAAACTAGTGTCCCCCCGCCTACACCTTCTCCAATCTGGTATCCCTCTCACAATCCAGGACTTCTCGCTCCCAGCTGCTCACCTGTCTAACTTCCTGATTGCCCCTAACCACTTCTGCCTGTCAGCCTGATCACCCCCTAATGACTCCCCTCCAGCATGATTGACACCTAACTGCTCCCCTGCCAGCCAGATTGCCCTTAACTGCCCTCCCCAGATGGCCTGGTCCCCCCCAACTGCTCTCCTCTGCAGGCCTGGGTCACACTCAACTGCCCTCCTCTGAGGCCTTATCACCCCCAACTGCCCTCCCTTTCAGTCCTGGTCCCTCCCAACTGCCCTTCCCTGCTGGCCTGATCACCCACAATTGCCTTCCCCTGCCAGTAATCTTGTGGCAGCCATCTTGTGACCACATGAGGGCAGCCATTTTTGACCACATGGTACAGACATCTTTTGTGTTGGAGTGACGGTCAATTTGCATATTACCTCTTTATTATATAGGATATATTAGAATAGTAGACAAAGCAACTATTGATATGTGTCCCAAAAATATAAAGTGTCCCCCAAAATGTATACACACTTTAACAGCTGATAGCCCAATTTGAAAATGAAATGTATTTTAATAAACACTGCCTTTATAATGATTCAAAGTGTGTGTATAAATTTTTGGGACACCTATATTATTATGGGCATTGTGTGTGGATGTTTGTGTGTGTGTGGTTTCTTAGTAACAGGGGTCAAATTATAGAGAGTCAGATTATGTGCCAGGAGATGAGGTCTGGACTTGACTGCAATAATCATGATTAGCTTATATGAGTGTTTCCTATGAGCCAGGCTCTGCTCGGAATACTTACATGTGCCACGGGAGTGATTCTCAATAGAAGCACTATTGGAATTTGGGCAGGGCATTCTTCCCCCTCTTTGGGACTGTCCTGATCATTGATAGTTGTCAAGGGTCTTACAGGACACTCAGCATCTCTGCCCACTAAGCACAACTAGCACACCCTCAGTCATTCGACGGCCCGACTTTCACACTTTTTACAATACCCAGCTTGAGGACCAGCTTATTAAAGCATGGGCAGTGCTGTCCAGGACCAAAGCTACGGACCACACATGGCTACAGCGTGCTGAAAATGAGCTAGTCTGGACTGAGATACACTGGAAATACTGCACATGCAAAAAAAGTTTCCTGTGACTATTTTTTATAATGAGTACTTGATGCAATGATATCACCTTGGATATATTGTGTTAAATGTCACCTTTTTCTTGGTGCTTTTTAAAATGTGGCTACCATGAAGTGGTGAAGTCCAGCTGTAGGAGACATTTGTGGTTTGTGTTACATTTCTATTGGACGGTGCTCAGATAGATAGTGGGATGTTTTTGAGAGGTTCTGAGCTAGGCCTTTTCCTTTAGAAAATGGGAATAATATTTATCTAAAAGGTTTGCGGTGAGAAATGTGTTTAGCCTGGGGCCTGGAAATAGTATGTTCTCAGCAAACGATAACTGCTATTTCTCTTGCAGCCTCTTCCCCAACAAGCTAAGCTCCCAGCTCCCTCGTTAAGCCCCGTATATTCAGGGCCCTTGTGGGGACATACCTGACACCCACTGCAGCATCAGGGAAATGGGAAGCCTTAGGCAACCAAGAATTCCCACTGGTGAGATTTCGGTTCAGTTCTTTCCAAATAGAAAGCACACTGCACTTCTCCTAGGACTTTGATGTTGCAGAGGGAGTCTCCTAGATAACTCTGCGATGAGAAATCTAGGCCACGTGATTAGCCAGAAGTGCACAGGCTCCTGGAAGAGGCTCTGAGCTGCCTCCCTCTTCTGAACTGAGGATTGGGGATCAGACAGACTCTTCCTGACAGCTCCTGAGAGTCCTCTGGGCCTCACCTCCGAGATCAGCTGCTTCCTTGGCAACCAGTTCTAGGCAGACCCTGACCAGCTTTACACAGGGGCTTTGCATTGTGTGGGACACGCACCTCTGTCCTATCTTGGAAGAACATATATCCTAATGCCCTCCTACAGGGCACCCCCAGAGGCTGCCCACCTCAGGGGTGGGCAACAGCAAATGTCTGTAAGGTCAACAATGGCCAGTGGAGACGAGAGCTGATGGAGCAATGTTTCCCTTGCATCACCTCTGCAGGCAGCTCTGAAACACATTGACACGGACACGTAGATGGTCCAAGTGGGATCAGGAGGCAGCCCCATGGCCCCAGCCACCTTGCTTCCTCATCCTGCTTCTCACTCCTGCTCCAGGGATCACACTCCCCCAATAGCAATCCTTCCAACAAAGCCTGGGTCCCAGGCCTTGCGTGCTGGGGGACCCAGCCAAGACAATCCCCATGGCTCTCCTGAAATGAAATTCATCCATTATAACCTTCATCCACACGTATTTTTTAAAAATCAATATCATGCCCTAACTGTATTTTAATGGAGAAATAATAGGAGTAGTCTCTAAAAAATAAAAAAGAAAACATCTCACAATGTGCACAAGTTCAGGCAAAACTCTTGCAGATGAGCGCAGGAGCAGCGTGCATGTGGCACCTTTGTGCCGATGTGACTGAGTGGTCAGAACCCTCGGAGGCTCGGGGACCTGGCTCTGGGTGTCAGCTCTGCCATTAACCTCCCGTGTCATCTGAGTCCTTTACTCTGGGCCCCATTTCCTCAAGGATAAAATGTGGCTTTGAACTGTATGCTCGCCAAGGTCTGGTTCTGCTCTATTTCGGTTTGGTTTTCTGACCTTCTCTGAACACTTTTTTTTTTTTTTTTTTTTTTTTTTAATTCCAGTCTCCCTCCAGCTGTTAGAGCAGCCGTGGACAGTTAAGATAACAGTGTGCACATTGAGGACCCACCCACTGCAGACACCTACAGAAAATTCAAAAACCTGCCATGGTGGAATCTACATTCAGGAGGCAGTAGGGGGAGAGGGGGACGGGGGAAGGGAGAGGACAGGCAGCATGCAAACAGACAGACATGAAGTGTGCCAGATAGCAAGAGGAACAGAGAAAAGTGAAGTGGGTAAGGGGCCAGGAAACATGGGGGTTTATTTTCGGGGGAGGCAAGGGAGGGTTGCTAAATAAATACATCCCTTATGATCTTCATCTCAGAGAGTTATACGTGAACCCTCTTCCACTGGGAATGCCTGCTGTTCCAGTAACTATTGCTGCATAAACAATGACCCCAACATGCAACTGCTTAAAACAGAGATTGTTCATCCTCTCGCGTTGTTTCTGTTGGAAAGTGCTCAGCCAAGTGGTTTTAGTGTGGGGGTCTCTCCCGCATTGCAGGGATAGTGGAGCTGCCAGAGGGAGGCTGCAGCAGCTCAGGTGTGAACCTCTGTCTCTCTTCATGTCTGCTCCGGGTTTCTCAGGGTTCCTTCTAAGTGGGGTGTTTTGAGCTTCCTCACAGCATAGAAGCCTTTGCACAGTCAGACACTCATTGGATGGCACAGAGCTTCAGGTGGCATCCTAGCAAACCAGATGGAAGTTGTATCACCTGCTGTGGTGGAGGGTCCCTGGAAAGGCCCCATGATTATTGTTCCCTAATGTCTGCCCCCTGAGGAATCCCCTCCCCTAGAGGTTGGCAGGAAGGGTGACCTAATTCGAACCAATAGACTGTGCCGGGCAATGGGCTCTCACTCCCAAGATTACATTATGTAAATTGAAAAAATGTAATGTTTTTTTCAGATGAAATTAATGTCCCTAATAATTGAACTTGGAGTTCATGGTCCTAAATGGGCCCGAGCTAATCATGTGAACCCTCTGAAAGACGGGTCTAGACCTTTCCTGAAGTAAAAGGCTACCAGAAGCAGAGACTTCTCTGTAAGTTGCTTGCTTTCATGGGCTGAACTGTGTCCCCTCTAAATTTCTATGTTGAATTCCTAACCCCTGGTACCTTACAATGTGACTGGAGATAGCGCCTTTAAAAAGATGATTAAGTTAAAATGAGAGCACTAGAATGGCCTAACATTATAAGAATAGGAAATTAGGACACATAGACACCAAGTGTGCATGTACATAGAGAAAGGACCATGTGAGGACAAGGACTGGAAGAAGGCCGCCATCTGCAAGCCAAACCTCTTGCCATCTACAAGAAACCAAACTTGTGGATACCTTGATCTCAGCCTTCTGGTTTCCAGAACTGTGAGAAAATAAATGTTTGCTGTTTAAGCCATCTGATCTGTGGTGTTTTATTATAGCCACTCTAGCAAACTAATACACTTGTCTTGAAGAAATCAGCTGACATAAAGTCTACAGTCACAAGGAAATAAATTCTGCCCCAAACCTGAGGAAGCTCAGAAGTATATCCATCCTTATTTGAGCTTCTTGCAAAGAACCCAGCTCAGTCACCACCTTTATTTCGTCCTTGAGAGACCCAGCTAAGCCACACCGAACATATGACCCACGGAAAGTGTGAAATGATAATAAGTGCCATGGTTAACCACGGTGTGTGTGGTCATTTGTTATGCAATAGAGAAACCTAACCCATCTTTTATTATTCATCCTTAGAAGTCCCAGAACTAGCTCTGCTGTGTTTTATTGGGTGAAAGTGGGCCATAATGCCAAAACTGGTTTGGCTCAGTGGACAGAGTGTCAGCCTGCGGACTGAAAGGTCCCAGGTTCAATTCCGGTCAAGGGCATGTATAGGACTCTCTTTCACAGCCCGCGTAGAAAGAGTTCCAATTCAGGGTTCAGCTTCTGGAGAAGGGCCGCACACAAATGAAGAGACTTGAAATTCAATTTGGCGATATGGGGGGCCAGGCGGTAGTCCAACTCTAGTGGGAGAACTACTCTTGCTCTGGCCCTGCCATCCCCTTTTATTGAGGCTTTGGGGAAAACATCTTAAGCAATATAAACAGAAATTTACATGTAGCCCCTGGGCAGGAAATAACAGAAACTTACACAGGACAAATAAGGTAGATTCTGCTTCAGCTAACATAATCTCAACTAAAGGTTAGAGCAATTAAGGTTGTTGACCAGCCTTCCTGGCTTCCTGTCAACATCTCTTTTTCAGTGAAACTGATTTGGTTTCCAGCAGGCATGTACCCTGGTTGTGGGCACATCCCCAGTAGAGACGTGCAAGAGGCAGCTGACCAATGTTTCTAACTCTCTATCCCTCTTTCTTCCTCTCTGTAAAAAATCAATAAAATAAAAAAATTAAAGAAAAAAGAAAGTGGGCCATAAGCCCATCCTGATTCCAACCTTGGATGGAAGGTATTGCTGTGGCCAAATTTGGAAAATACAGCCTGTGTCACCTACATAATTGAATTTTTTTTAATTGATTTTTCAGAGAGGAAGAGAGAGGGGTAGAGAGTTAGAAACATCGATGAGAGAGAATCATCGATCAGCTGCCTCTTGCACACCACCTACTGGGGATGTGCCCGCAACACTGTACATGCCCTTGACCAGAATCGAACCTGGGACCTTTCGGTCCACAGGCCGATGCTCTTTCCACTGAAACAAACCGGTCCTGGCTGAATTTTCATTTGCGGCTTATATTCAAAACTTGCTTTCTGAATGTGCATCATCTTTGTTTATACCACATACTCACTCCTTGGTCTTCTACTGAGGCTTGTTTGAGCCTCTTGGCAGATGTCTTTCTGTCCCTCTGAAGAATCCCCAGCCTACACAATACCATTAGAAAGCAGGCTTTTCCAACCATGCTCTGGTGTTTTATGACTCTTCAGTCAGGCATTTTCTCATGTAATAGGTAGAAACATTTATTTCCTTCATCCCACTTTTGCTGCTCCTGGTGGCTGGTGCAACTGACCAACCCTGAGGAAGCATGAGTGTAGTGAGCCAACTGGAGGTGTGAGTCCCAGCACCTTGTGACGTGGCCCCTAAATTAGGTTCACTCCACTGATTTTCGGGGTTGTACCTGCTTTGAGAAGCCCTCGGTCTGGACTTGCACAGCTCATAGGAGCATCCCAAGAAAGCCAGAGTCCAGAGCCCTGGCCCTAGGCTGCAATCCCAGAGGTGCCCTCAGGGCTCCACCAGCCAGGCCACCCTCTCAGGTGTCCCCAGCCAGGAAGGATGTTGGGACATTCTGGCATCTGAGGCTCAGTTCCCTTCTCCAACAGCCCCACCTAGTGGAACTGCCAGAGTGCTTCTCCTGGGGATAATAATAACTCCCAGCTGCCCCAGGGAAGGCAAGGGCAGGTTCTACCCAGAAGAAAGAGGCCATTCATCAGCTGGAGTCTCTAAGCTGCCTTCCTTGACCTCTTTAGCAAGACAATAGTCTTGACAGCCAGGCACTGTCAAAACAAAAGAATTGTCTAAATTCCTCTAGTTTCATTGGCCAACTGAATCATTTTACCATAACACAGAGGAGAAAGAAGCAGAGCTGAGGCAGAGGAAATTGGAAGGCCATGCCTTCTACTTTTTTCATTGGGGATTGTGGGAGGAAGAAGAGAAAAGCAGGGGCAAGGCCCTGGAAGTAGGGTGGGAGGGATGCTGCAGAGGTCAGGGGGAGGGTGAAGAATTCTACTTGCCATGCATTCCAAGCAGAGGCTGCCAGGATCTAGGAGAAGCCCACCAAGTGGCCTCTTCCTACATGGCACATGGGGAGGGACAAGGGCCCTGACAGAGCAGTACTTCTGGCCCCAGGGAATCTCAACATTTCTGTGCCCTGGTGAGGTGACCTGGGTGCTGAGGGGGTTGGCAGGGTGGCCTGCAAGGGGAACAAAGAGGCCCATGCTAAATGCCTAGGACTGGGGCAAATGGCCAAGATCCAGTGATGGGCCTGCCCAACAACAGCAAAACAGGTGACGCGTATTGAGCATTTGCCAAATGTGAGGCATTGCTCAAAGCGCTTTCCACTTAATATCTCATGTAATCTTTGAATTCGGCTTGTGAGGTAGGTACCATTAAAACCACAGCTTTGCAGATGAGGAGACCTGCCCGAGTTCACTCAGTAAATTATATAGGCTCAGCCAGACCTTAGTAGCCCCAAGGTCAGGTATCAAACCAGGTCAGGGTAAAGGTGAAGGAGTATCTAGAAAATTCTACATGCCTGTGAGGAACCATCCCTATCCTCTCCTTCTGTCACAAGGTCCTTGAAAGTTCTCCTGAAGGTGAAACCCAAAGAGTGGAAATCTGAAAATTGTGTGTTTAACTCACCACAGCCTGAATGCTAAGGAGACTGTTTAAACCGTGCATTAGACTGAGTTTACTGGATTGGCTTATATTTCGTTTACTCATTATCCAGTGGGATGGAGTTCATACAATATATTAGGTTGATCAGAGGACAAATACAGAAGCTTAATTTTTTTGCAGGCTTGAGTGGTGTGTGAGTCGATGCATGATTTGACTTCATTTCTTAGCCTGGCCTGTCTAAAGCATTATTTGGTCTCAACTTGAGAATCAGACAGCTCTGGTTTGAATTCCTGCTGAGCTACTCACTTGCTACTTGACTTTGAACAGCTGGCTTAGCCCTCAAGGGCTTCCTTCTTCTTTCATATATACAAAGTGTGGGCTCTGGATTAGGGTTGCCAGATTTAGCAAATAAAAATACAGGATGTCCCAGCTGGTGTAGCTCAGTGGTTGAGCATCGACCTATGAACCAGAAGGTCACAGTTCAATGCCTGGTCAGGGCATATGCCTGGGTTGAGAGCTCAATTTCCAGTGTGGGGTGTGTAGGAGGCAGCCAATCAATGACTCTCTCTCATCACTGATATTTTTTTCTCTCTCTCCCTTTACCTTCCTCTCTGAAATGAATAAAAATATATTTTAAAAAGTACAGGATACTGTATTTATTAACACTTGAATTTTAGAAACACAAAGAATAATTTTTAGTATATGTCTTGCAATATTTGGGTCATTCTTAAGCTTTAAATTTTGGGGTTTTATCTGAAATGTAAATTTAACATAAATCCTGCATATTTCCCACCCCCTTCTGGAAGTGAACTAAGTGTGTTCCTACCCCAAGTCTTATTCACTCTACGAACTTGAGCAAGTTACCTAAGTGCTCTGGGCCAGGGCTTCCTGATATTGCTGATCTTTAGCTGTACAACCCAGGGAATCCTTCAACCTCTTTGTGCCTCCACTTTCTCATCTGTGAAATGGGGATATAAGATATAAGAGTGCCTGATTCATGGAATAGTTGTGAGAATAAGCGGAGTTAAGGCATGTAACACCCTCTACTTAACACCTTCAATCATATCCTTTCAGAGAATATCGATTGGGGAACACTTTTGGGTTAGGTGACATGAGGGGTGACAGGGAAACAGTGATGACAGACACAGATACAGCCTCTGAAATGAGAGTTTCCTCCTGCTGTGGCTCTTTCCACACTCACGGCTTAACTGGCTATCCAATCCCCATGTCAGTTTCATCTTTAATTTCCTAATGGCTCAGGGAGCATTTGTTTGAATTAACTTATTTTTTTCTTTGCAAAAGTCCACTTTCTTCTTCCTCTGAGCCATCCTGACTAGAAATGATAGTCTGTAGTTCCATGCTGAGAGAGACCCGTTCTGGAACCTACTCATTGGAGGGTTTCACTGGTTATTTATTGTGACCGAAATGCAAATGCATCGGCAGTAAACCTAAGGGGGGAAAGCTAGCTCAGCAGTCTGCGCAGAACATAAATGCAGATGGAAGCGGTGGGAGAAAGTGTCATTTCTAGTAAGTGGAGCAGATACTCCACTTTGCTAAAAATATGAAATGCCAGAAAGTTCTCCTGATTTTGTGTGTTACTGAAAGAAATTTAGGATCCAGAATGACATGAGAGCACACTGTATTCAAAGGGAAAGGATAAAATAGAAAATAAAAATCTACAAAAGGGATTGTGAAAAAGAACAGAGCTTTACTGAATTCTATCAGCTCCTGCCACCTGCCAGGGGTCCTCTCTCAGCGCTGGCAAATTTCCCTTGTCATCTGGTCTCTTTCATACCAAAAAGATCCTTTCCAAGTGGTTACATGCATTTCTCTGGCCTCTGTGGACAACGTGCAAATAGATGGTAAGAAGTAGGAAGCTTGAGCTCCCCAGATCCGCTTAAATATGGAGACACTGCCTTGTCCCTGAGTTGTTGACGTTTGGGGGGGAGGGTGGCATGAGGCTTCGTTTCTACTCCGGATATCTCCTTCCACATGGATGAGACTCCTAGAGCACAATACTCCCAGAGGCAACCTGCATGTTCCACTCTCCATCTGAGTCAGTGGTGGTGTCCTAATGTGACTGGTGAGTTAGCACAGAGAACCTGACATGCCAAGCCAGCCTTCCCCTTCCCCTCCCAGTCTGCATGCAGAGAGCGAGGGTGTCCCCTGCTCTGCATACTGTAACTCTGCCTTGTGGTGCCCATCTTCCTCTTAAACAGGGACTAAGCCACAAAGACACCTGGGCACACTCAGCTGCCCTGGGTAGGCATCCCTTCAACTCTAGAACTCAGATGGACGTATCAATATGCAAGCAGACCAGAGATCAAAGCCATAGTAGGCAGGAGCTATTTTTTATTCATAGGTATACAGGACATAGTGAATTAAGAGGCATATCATTTGTTAACTCTATTTACCAAAAGGAGCTAAATATACGTTCGGCCTTAACAACGCATTCCTTGTAGCTTGCATACCACAAAATTTGCTTTCATAGACAGATAAACTATTCTTACGTTGCCTAAGTTATGCATTTAAAATACTTAAAAATGGTACCAAATGGCATATTGGCCTATTTTCTCACAGGTCTTATGCATTCCTGATAGTTAAAGGGAGTGATGGGGAATGCATAGTTTCCTACTAGAAAAAAAAAAAAAAAAGGTGGATTCTGAGACAAGCAATGGAATCATGTAGGGATCAGAGTGCCTCGGTTTAGATTTCAGTAGCTTTCCAGATAATTCTTATTCTCATTAGCACTATTAGCGGCTCTCTCCATTAATAATTAGGATGCTGTTCATTTGCCTGGTCGTTCCACCGTCTACTTGCCTGGCTGAGGCGAAGGAAATCATTATGACTTGTTCTTTTCCTCCAGTTCACTTCCATGTTCCCCAAAGAGTCTCCTCCACAGCCATCTGCCCTGCTTTTCTATCCATTTCCTTTCCCTCTCCCCCAAGTCTGGACCATCTTACTCACTGTGTCGACAGCTGGGTTATTGCATTCTATTCCAGGGTGCCATTTAACAGAAGCTCTGGTCACTGCCTAATTAACTCTACTGCTTTGAGCGAGGGGCTGATACTTCTGCAGAAGAATCAGGAAGCTGGCTCAAGAGATTTTCTTTAGGAGGCATGCAAATAGATTCCCCTCCCGCAGACCTTCATCTCTCTTCCATTACACCCCGGTGGAGAAATTTCCATCCTGAGTGTTCCTGGCAGCCAGATTTCCATCGTGAGTGTTCCAGCATCCTACGCTGATTTCTTCCCTAAAAATACACAGCCTCTCACTCCACAGGGAAGAGAAATGCAGCCCTGCCATTCCCAGCGTGCTCCCTGAAGGCTGACTGTAGCCCAGAGCAATTCATCATCACTCGTGCATCACAGTTTTAGTTTTCCCCCTCGTGGAGCTGTTCTTGTTTATCTTGTGGACATTGTGACAAGAACCAGACCCGTCTTAACCTCAGCATCTTTCCCTTAGCTATGTGAGGGGAGAGGCAACTGGGCCCGTTAGAAACCCTCTTGAGAACAGAAGATTACCTGCAACTTCTGGAAGACTTTCAAGAGTGGGGTCTTTCATTGTAACGGCAGTTGTGCGGTGTTTAATTGTGAAATGGACCAGTTGATTGGATGGTGTCTAGTCAGCACTCTTTTCCTCTGGATATCCACATTTGGTTGCATTTTTAAAATTTTCTCTCAAGGTGCTGCTATCTTCAAAATCCTGATTAAAACATGTTCATTTGGAGGGCCTAGCAGTGCTCACAGGAAAAAAGTACAGTCTGTTGGGCAGAGGGCAAGTCCCTGGTTTTCCAGAATTTCTGGTCATGTTCCAGTTTTGCCACTCACTATAAAGAATCTTGAACAGGCAACTGACTTAGAACTTTTGTGTCTATTCCTTCTCACTGTAAATGGAAAAATATCTGCCCTCCAAAAAAACTGGAGAACTATTTATGAACAAAGAAGATGAATACAAATCTACATGGAAAAATATAAAGGTGGTCTTACCAGCCACTGTCTAAGGACACAGCGCCATTCAATCTGAAGACTTATTTTTAGTCTTCATAAGGGATCTGTTCCTGGCTCTGTAGAGTTTGGGGTCAGGTCCTCACTTTAAAGCTATGTCTTGGCCTCATGGCTAGGTGCAGGGACTCAGTCTGGGAGTCACACCACCAAAATTGTAAAGACAAAACCAGCAGAGATGATCAAGCAGTGGGTGATGGGAAGGAACGGAGCAAAAAGCACAGCCCCTCCTGATGCTATCTCTACAGGGATGGTCCCCCAAGACACCCCGCTTTGAATTCTTATTGTTGCTTGGAGTTTTTTTCTCTTACATTTATTACGGGAAGAAATCTTCTTGCAGAAATTGTTTAAAACTTGAGGGACTCTTGGGATGGAGCAGTAAGATTAATGAAGCAAAGCTTCCATCGCCTGGCGCCAAGAACATCTCCACTCCTTAAGTCGGCCAGAACCAATATCTCCTCCCTCAGGGCAGGGACTCTAGGGACTGCAAACGAGGATCTTGTCTGAAAGTTTTTTTTAAAAGAAACAGAAAAGAAATCCTGATTGCAACTGAGTGGCTTCCCCACCCCTGCTCCCTCCGATCCCCGCCTCCATCATAAGCTTGGGATTTTTCTTTCATCCTGTCTCACCTGGACATCCTATCTCACCAGTCCCCCCACACCCAGCCCGGCACCCTGTGCTCCCTGGTTTTCCAGATTCTGGGCAATGGTGATCAGGGTGGTGACTGCACGTGATTAGCCTCTAATTCCATCCCCAGCGGTGAAGCTGAAAGACTAGTACACAGCTCTGTAGAGACAACACCGTGATGTTGGAGCAGTTGCCTTCTCTATAAACATCTGAATTGGGAACATCATTTCGATCTGGCACAGGGCTGGGCTGTCTAAACGTCTCCTACTTGACTATTCGCCAAGAACCTGTTTTCCCACCCAGCCTTGTCAGAAGGGTTCCATGTGCCAGAAAGAATAGTCTGACCATTGTGACAACCCGAGGAGTAGCTGAGCTCTCCCACATCCAGCCGCCAATGCAGGGATTGGGGCATTTGCAGTCAATGCAAACAACCAGGAAGAGGAAAGAACACAGGAGAAAATCATTGGTGCTTAAAAATGACAGACAACACGCCACTTTTCTCCGGTTCCCTCGGTGCCTCATGGAAACATCCCAAGCAACAAGGCCACCGTGTGTGAATGAGCTAGTTCATGAAGGTCCCTGGTGTCCGAGACTGGGAGCGGCCTTCAGTCCCAGAATGTGCCCAAGAGAGCTGCTGTGACATCAGCGCATTGTTCTCTAAGTGCTATTTATTGCCTCGGTCCGCATTGCTTACAGTCTGGAAACAACACACACATTCATATTTGTGTCAAAACATCTACCTACTCATGACTTGGCAAACACAAATCATTAAAAAAGTAATACAGTACAGCGATGATGCTATGCTCATGGCTACGAGTGGTGGGGTTACTCTTTGAGAGCCACTCCTGAAACCATCCCCTTCCTATTCTCTGAAGAGAGCCAGCTAACCAGGCAGAACACCCCCTGGACCCTCCACAAAACCAGATCCCTGTCCCCATGCGCTTCCTGATGGTCCACACCAGAGAGACCCATTTGGAAACAGGCCACCTGGGCCCCTGAGTGCAGACCCAGTCTATGGGATTCTACGTGTCCGGCTCCTAAGCTGGTCCCTATTGTTCAGTCCACCGCGCTCCCCCACCCCTTTCTGTGTAAAGCCCCCTATCAGCACATGTCCCCGAGGGAGCAAAGGACAGGAACAGGGAGGAGTGTGCTGTCCTGAGTACCCCGGCTTCTACAATTTGGTGCTACAGCACCTTTGGAAGGACTGAGCTGGCAGCAGCAATATCAGCAAATCAATAAAGCAGATGGCTACATGAGCAGGGAGGTAGGCAGGTGGACAGGTAGATAGGTTGCTATTCAATTACTTGAAATATTAAGTTGCCCATTAAGGGGGCAAAGGCATGCATCAATCCAAGGGCCATCTCTAGGTTTCAAAGTACATGGAGATGTGTGTGAGGTCCTCCTAGACTCTACAAACTCTTGGTTCGGAAATGCTCATCAGATGGCAAACCCTCTTCTATTGCTCTAAAGGACAGAATAGAAAGCACCATTCGGTCTTTGGGCTGTCTGCTGGCGACCTGCAAACTCAGAGAGTGGGTTCTGAGAAGCAACGCATCAGGGAGAGCATCGAACAGGCATTGCTGCTCCAGCCACCACGGGGGTCAGCGCTGAACCACAGGAAGAGGAGACCTTCTTTGTCTCCCTCCTGGGCCCACAGCCCATGCTGGGCCTAGACAGGTGTCAGCAGAATATTTTTTTTTTTTTAGCAAAGGAAGCAATTCATCAAACATTATCGTGTTGACACGCCCATGACAAGCATCCATATGAGCCAATGCAATTGCCAAGGTTCTGCTGGGAAAGGGAGTTGGGGGGGGGGGGGGGATGTTTGGAAATTGGGAGGGCTCAAAATAGCAATGCTGAGTGTTACCCGATTTTTAAACTTACCATCAGCAAATCTTTTCAGCTGACTTTGGCTTTAAGAGTCCTTACCAGAAAGATAGCTAAAATGGGGTGAGACGGGCCCATAGTTTGTTTGGTCTTTTTAAAAATTTCATTGTTAAGAGCTGTCCTATCTTATCTGATTTTCTCTTTCCTCATTTAAAAAAAAATATCACATTACTTTCCTAGATGGTATGAGTTACTACTGTACTCGTTTCTCAGGAATTAGAGGCTTCTCTATGTCTTTTTAAATGGGAGGATGGACGTGGCATGCAGTTAGCCAATAAATGTAATCCCTGATTAAAATGTGAGTTCTAAACATTGGAACACGTCTATTTCCCCAATGCAGTGTTCGTGTCAGACCTCTGAACCTGGCTTCCCTTTACATATGTTTTCTCGGTTCTCTCCCGAGAGCTCGTGCTGTGTGTCCTTTAAAGTCACCGATCACAAGCTTAAGTCAACAACTATGTGTTCAAAAATCTTTGTTTTCCCTTTGAAACTGGACGCAAAGAAGAAATCCCTCCTGTCAGTGGAGACGGCCGTGAAGGAGCGGGGCGCCTGCACATAGATCTCCTTGAACTTCTTGAACAGCTGCTTCTCCTTGTCCCACTGGTAGATCTGGGAGAACGTGTAGTCGCTCCCCAGGGCCAGGTAGTGATTCTCTTTGAAAGAAAAGGGCTGCAGGGTCATGGCCCCCCGGGACGGGAGAGCCTGGATCTCCACGAACTGCTTGTTATTCCACCTCATGACCCTGGAGTCCCCAATGAACCGGGTGAGGGACAGGTAGAGAGAGTTCTGCATGCGGAAGCTCTTCACGGCCAGCACGTCTTCCATGTTGGGGATGTCGCTGTGGGGGACGAACTTCTTGGAGCTCTTATTCCACTGCAGGATGATGGGGACCTGGGAGCGGCTGGACAGGATCAGGTGCGACTTCCCGTCTATGTCCACGAACTCAGCGTCCGTGTCCCTGAACCACTCGTGCAGGGACTGGTAGGAGTAGAACCCTTTGCTGTTCCACTTGTAAACCGTTGACAGGCCGGCTTTCGAGCTGTCGGCGATGACGAAGAATGTCTCGTCCTCGATCTGGAACAGCTCAATGTCGTTGGGCTTGGAGATGCGAGAGACTTCGATGTCTTGGAATTTGACAAACTTGGTCCAGCTCTCGTCGTACCTGTAGATGTGAGAGCCGCCGAAGAGCTGGGCCACCACCACAAACACCTGGTCGTCGATGAGGATGGCCTTGCAGCCCACAATGGACTGACCTGAGCCCCAAGAGAGAGGAGAGGGGGTTAGGGCAGTCGTGGTTGAGATGCTCCTCCACAGTGACACAGAGACCTGAGGGAACTGCTGGTGGGGAATGTATGATGGGGCAGCCCCGTTGGAAATCACAGAAAAGTTAAACCATTGAAAAATTAAATATAGAATTACCATATAATATAGAATTCCACCTCTGGATCCTAAGCCAGAAAAATTCAAAGCAGGGTCTTAGAGAGATATGTGTCCAGTCATGTCCTTAGCAGCATTATTCACAATAGCCAAGAGGTGGAAGCAAGCCAAGTGTCCACTGATGGGTGAGTGGATAAACACATGTGGTCTACGCATCCAATGGGCTTTTATTAAGCCTTAAAAAGGAAGGAAATTCTACCCAGCCAGCATGGCTCAGTGATTGAGCACTGACCTATGAACAAGGAGGTCATTGTTCAATTCTCAGTCAGGGCATATGCCTGGGTTGTGGGTTTAGTGTGGGGTGTGCAGGAGGCAGCCAATCAATGATTCTCTCTCATCGTTGATCGCTCTCTCTCTCTCTCTCTCTCTCTCTCTCTCTCTCTCTCTTTCTCGCTTCTCTTTCTCTTTCTCTCTCCCTTCCTCTGAGAAATCAATAAAAATCTTTTTTAAAAGGAAGGAAATTCTGACTCCACTTTTATGTGGTACCTAGAGTAGTCAGATTCATAGAAACAGAAAGGGGAGGGGCAGGTGGCTGCTGGGTCTGGAAAGAGGGAAAAATGGGGAGTTGTTTCATGGGTGGAGATTTTCAGTCTTCCAAGGCGAAAAGGTTTCTTTTTGCTGCACAATAATGTGAATGTACTTAACACAACTGAACAGAACATTTCAAAGTGGTTAAGGTGGTACATTTTATGCTATGTCTAGTTTCCCATAATTAAAAAAAAAATTAAACACTTTTTATAAATGGTGGCTCCATAGAAATATGTAAATGCTGGTCACCTGGGTCTCTGTGTCTTCAGAGGCAGGTGTACAAGCCAGGAAATTCACTGACACACCAAATGCACTGGCCTCATGATGTTCAAAAAAGCACGTCCCAACTCCACAGGGCAGAAGGAGGCCATTAAATGACTGTCAGATAGTGGGAGTGAAGGCTCATGGGCAGAAGGAAACAATTTTAATAAGGGCTCTTGAAGACATTGGCCTCTTCCAATGGCCGGAGCCAAAGGAAACCTAGATAGTCTGACTGCTGCCTACACTCCACCAACAAGGTACCAAAAAGCACAAAGAAAAGAATCAAAATCATGGTCTTGCAAATGCTGAAATGATACTTATGTTTTGATATATTTATTAGTCATCAATCTATGCTCATATTCAAATGCACTTTTTAAAAATAAATGTGAGCTTATCATACAAATACATAGGCTTCTTATTAACCTGTGTTTTCACTTGACCATGTTCACTTGTGAATATTCTCCCATGATATTTCCTCTTCTATAACTAGAATTTCAAATACTACACCGCATTCCACTGTATGAATGCACTGTCCTTTGTTTAACTAATCCTCCACTATTGGACATGGCAGTTATTTCTAGCTCTCTGTGATTGTAAATAACATGCTTCCTCGTAGAGAAATCGTTTTTGGAAAACCATCTGGCAGTGTTCTTATGTGTTTGCTGAGTCAAACATTGTGCACATTTTTAAGGCTTCTGGGTCTAAACTACCACACCACTCTTCGAAAGCTGCCCCGGCTGCCGCCTGCCAGCACTGACTAAGAGTGCCCGCTCCTGCTCTTTCTCCTGCACCACCGGGCCCCGGAGGTGCCTGCTGCCGAAGCACCCACTGGCCTGCTAGCCTCAGTTGAGGGGCGTGAGAGACAGAAAGAACTGACTTCAGAGATGCTCCCTAATGCCTCTGCCCCGGTGAACACTTGTAGCCCATAGAGTTGCCAGTAGCAGCCAAGATCATGTGTGTGTGTGTGTGTGTGTGTGTGTGTGTGTGTGTGTGTTTTCAATAACACAAACCAGCACCTGGCACCTTACAGGCACAACCAGCATTGCCCAAAGCACTGACATTGGCTCTCCCCGCACAAGAGCAAAGCGTCACTCTGCTCCCACCTCCTGGGGAGAAGGCAGAGGGGCCGGCTCATTCACCCCTCACCACCTTCCAAGTCGGAAAAGAGAGAGGCAGAAGCGTGTGGCCGGGAGTCCCTGTCTGGCCCCCCTTTTTCCTTGCATTGGGGCTGGGTGTAGGGTGCGAAGTCTCGGCTTCCCTCGGCAGGTTCACCTGAGCGGCTCAGTGCTGACTCTGCACTTAGACTCAGGAATGTGAGCTCAGCACCAGGCGGCCAGATGGCCGACAGCAACGTGCTCCTCTGAATGGCCTCTCAGTGGCATCTGCGCGTGTGTCTCACAGACCTCTCAGGGCTGTGAGATGAGGCTCATTACGACACTTTCCCTGCCTCCCACATCCCCACACCTGCTGCCAAGCCACTCGGATGCCGGAGAGATTCCGAGGAGCCGCCCCCTCCAGACATTCCACCTCTGCCCACTTCTCTCTGGAACAGCAAAACGCTGCCCCATCCCCAAACCAGGACCCGAAAGGAAATTGTCTCATGGGCTGACTGTGGGGCTATTGTGATGCTGCTCATAAAGTTAGTATCATTATCAGGTTGCACTTGATAAATGAGAAGTGTTTGTAAGGTTGTTTTAACTTTACCCACTTATTTAAAAAGCAAGCCCTAATCGGTTTGGCTTAGTGGATAGAGCATCAGCCTGTGGACTCAAGGGTCCCGGTAGGGGGTATGCAGGAGGCAGCTGATCGATGTTTCTCTCTCATCGATGTTTCTCTCTCATTGATGTTTCCAACTCTATCCCTCTCCCTTCCTCTCTGTAAAAAAATCAATAACAAATATATATTTAAAAAATAAATAGATAAAAATAAAAAGCAAGCAGGCCCTCTGTTTTTAATAGCAGTAAGACACTGGGGGCCTCCGCCAGCACTAAAAGAATCCTTAACCAAGTCTTTTCCCAAAGGCCTGGATTTAGAGAGCCATGCATTCTTAATTGCTTGCATTTATTGCAAGAAAGCAGTGATCACCAGGACCTGGCAAGGGGGCTAGACAGTGGAGGTGTGTTTACATGCATGTGTGCATGATCACACATGTGTGTGCATATGTACTGGCATATATTTGTGCACACATGTGCACACATGCATATGTACATGTGTGTGTGCATGAGCACGTATGCTTGTGTGCACTTGTTCATTACCATATTGTTAATAATCAGCTTAACAAAAGGCGAGGATTTGTTTAGCTGCTACAAAGTGGGTGCAATCGAAGGTGCCATAACTGCTCAAGATCAAGGTTCTTGGGGTGACCTCTCACCTCTCCAGGGAAATGCTTCCCACCACATATACCCCATCACTCTCTTCCTTTTCAAAAGGATCCCCCACAACAAACAAGATCGCCACCTGAGGCTTCCGGTCCCACCAATAATGGACCATGTCATGAAGCAGTCAGAGATGAGGATGGGCTGGCACGTGTCCCTAAACTCTAAGCCAGGGAGCGAGCCCGGGGGTCCCTCGGTATGGCAGAGAATGTTTCTTCTCTCGCTGAAACTGGGCCGATACCTCAAAGCCACACCCACCTGTGATATTGTCATAGCTCCGGAAGTTCATCTCAATGTGGTCCCACTCCAGCACCATGCAGTTCTCCATGCTGGGCTGGGCGATGGCCACGTACACGTCATTCTTGGAGTTGAAAGTATCCACCGAGACCGACTGGTAGGGCAACGTCTGATGAACCACAAAATCTGGGAATAGGGGTTTAAAGAGAAAAGCTCCATGAGATGCCTTGTAGGAGTCATCGACCACCCCTTCTTTCCTTTCTCTCATCAGTTTCAACAGGAAAAAACAACTCTAACATCCCAGCCTGTTTGACTCTGGGAGATTCCAGAAAGTTTCAGGGTGCACAGGACTCCCAGACTGAATGCACCGCTTCTGATACAGCTTCTTTGAGATAAACAGCTCACAGGCGTGGCTGAAGGATCTCGATGGCTTAAACACATCTGGTGAGACCTGGCTTTCAAAAAGGCTGGACCGAAAGGAAGCCACAGAGCCGAACTCCGGACACTGCCCTGGAAAATTCCTCGGGGAACCAGGGCGGCAGGGGGCGGCCTCGTTTGGGGAAAGCTGTGTTTAACGCTCTTGGAAGAGCCGGGTAGTAAAGAAGCATGTGGCTGGGCTGGTTCTCAAGCGGACCCGGCCATCGGATCCTTTATCACCTGTTAGCACACTCCCAGCTCTGCATCGCCCTGCGGGGGAGGCTGCCTCGGCAGGTTCACCAGGAGAAGTCAACCTCCCAATGGCTTCCTGCATGTTTAGAAACCAAGCCACCCCCTCCCATGAGGTCTCAGAGGTTTATAAAGCCCTCCATGGGGAAGGAAAGACAGTCGCTGGCTCCTGGGCCTGGTGCAATGAGTGACGGCTCTGCCTGGGGTCCGGACTGCTCAGCTAGCACTCACAGGAGGTCTGTTGCATTTTCAAGCAACAGAGAACCTGCCCAATGTGAGCACATGCTTGACTCTTACGTTTAGTGGTAAATTAAAACTCCTCATCCACACGGCTCCCCTGAGCTATGACAGACTCACTGTATTAAGTCTCAGTAGGAAAGGTACAGTTTACCAAGAAATGGGGTGAGGACGCCCCCGGATACAAGGATACTTAGTGCGCAGGATAGCCGGAGAATCGATGAAGACAGCGGGGAAGGACACTAATAAAGTTTAAGTTCTTTCTTTAGCCAGAGAGCCTTCATTTGTACTACTTCCTGGCAGGTTAAATGCTCCCAGGGTACAGTGATGGTGCACGCCTGGCTAAGGAGAGTCGCTCTGTGAGAAAATCATTGCCCCTCAATTCCCCACACTGTCCTTATAGGGGGCCCTCAAGTCCCACCTCCTCTGCAAAGCCTCCCCTGACCGCTCTAACCCCTGGGACTCTTCCTCATTCGTTGAACACCTAATCAGGCACTGTTGTTTACATCCTGCTTTCCACACTGACTGACTCTTCCACATAGCAGCATCAGAGCCAGATCTGGGGACATGGGAGCGATCTTGGAGCCGTGAGTCATTGTACAGAGTCAGAAGCCCAGAGAGGGTGCACATCTGGCCGTGGGCACACAGCATGGTGTGTCCCCGAGCAAAGGGCTTTCTAAGGTCAATCCCCATGGCTCAAGCCCACAGCAGCCACTCGAGAAATGCCTCTGACTGGGAAGCCTCCTACAGCTGTTACACCAGAAAGGCAATAAGAGGACCGGCCACTCCGTAGGGTAGGGATGTCGAACTCAATCAGAGAAGGGGCCAAAATCTAAAATCCAGCCTAAATCGCGGGCCGAATGGTTTACTGAACAGTCATAAACTGTCATTGTGATGGAAACGCAGCGGAGTGCAGTGATGACAGCGCGGTGCGGGCCACATTGCAAGGCCTGGCAGGACGGATTTGGCCCGCGGGCCTTGTGTTTGACACATGTGCCGTAGGGAGTCAAGAGGGACTGTGCTGAGGGAGCGGGGCAGGAAAGGAGGTGGAGCAGCTGAGCAAGTGTTGGAGTGGGAAGCGTGGTGACAGCAGAAGCAGGAGAGAGGGGCAGGGCTGAGGGAGTGAGGGCAACGTGAGGCACCAGGAGGAGCACTGTGCCTGGAGTCAGGCCAGCTAAAACCACTGCCTGCCCTGGAGACCCTGGGTGCACACGTCCCCTTACAAGGCCTCAGCTTACCTATCCACAAGATGGGGGCAATGGTACTTACCTCCCAAGCTTCACGGCAGAGGGACACATTGGGTAACGTTGCCAGAAATGCCTGCCTCAAGGCTTAGCACAGAGCAGCTGTTCAATAAACATGGAACTAGGGTCCGAGAAAGGAGAGTCCACCTCCTCTGTCCTCGCCACCACCCCTGGCCTCTCCCTTGGGGGAGTGTCCATCTCAATGACATCTGAGATAAGATGCCAGAACTGTGACTCCACCATCCTGCTAACGTACCCTCTCTCTGCCTCAGTTTCCTCCCTGTGCATTATGATTCATACTCACTTAGAACTGAACGTAGCACAGAGTGAGTTCTCAAGGCATGCTACACACAGAGGTGGCCCTTTCTGTGTACAGCAGGTGCTTAATAAAGGCTGCTGGCTTAATGAGTGTGGGGGCACTGGCTCATTCTGAGGACTGGGGGGTGGGGTAGGGAAGAATGATGGGGCTGAATGCGTAATGCTTGCAGGTGTGGGGAGAAGAGGGAGACGCAAAGAGGAGGCTGCCTCTGCACCCCGACAATAAGAAGTGGCCAAGGGGTGTGGGGACCGGTGGCAATCAAGGGTGAGGTCCCCCCCCACCCCAGGGAGTGGACTATCCAGAAGAGCTGGGGCTCAGGCTTCCACCTACACGTTAGCCTGTGACCTTGGGCAAGAAACTTGAGCCTGAGGTTTCTCAGGAGTAAAATGAGGGGGGTGTTCATTCTGTAGGTTGTTGTAGACACTAAGTAAGAGTGTGCATGTAGTGTCAGCACAGAGCCGTCTATGGAAATGCCTCAGCGGAGTCAGATACATACAAAACGATATAGTTACATGGAGCTAGATGGTCGTAGGTCCAATGATAACATTATGCTGCCTGCATGAACACAGGGAACAGCCCTAACCCTCTGCCCAAACCCCCAAATACCAGTGCTGATCAGCCAAAGAGGAGCAAAAAGCATCAGCCTCGGCTCTTTCCTGTTGGCACACACAGGACCAGCGTAGGAGCCAGGAGGCGCTGGCCAAGGACACAGGCTCCGAGGCTCTGTGCTCACAGGTCCAGAGATGGGAAAGGGAAGCCGGCATTGTCCGCTGCCTCTTTTTTCAGAGTTAGCAAAGGACTCTGAGGACGCAGGTGCACTCTTTTCATTACAACCCGGAGGCCTATACACCACACCTCTACCAGGGCATTTGCCTAACCCAGGGCTGCAGAAGCGTCCGAACATGCGTGCGATGCCCCTAGCGAGCGGCTTGTTCGAGTCAGGCCCCTGACTGCTCGCTGGCTTCCCAGAAACATGAGCGTCTGCTTAAAAGCGCAGGTCATCTAAAGTGCAGGCCCCGAAGTCAGCGTTTTATTAACGATTCCCAGAACGAGCGAAGAGCTGCCAGACTGGAGAGCATTTTACAAATCTGGCCTTCCATGGTCTGATTGTCGTTTATTTTCCCCAAACATCGGTTTCATCAGATTTTGTATAAACTGAGTGTCTTGCACAACACAGACGGTTAACTCATTTGAATTATAAATCAAATTGCTAATAGGAAACCCCTTTCTCCCTCTATAACCCCCCTCATAAAAAAGGAGGAGACAGCCCTAGCTGGTTTGGCTCAGTGGATAGAGCATTGGCCTGCAGACTAAAGGGTCCCGGATTCCAGTCAAGGGCACATCCCTGGATTGTGGGCTTGATTCCCAGCAGGAGGCAGCCCATCAATGATTCTCTCTCATCATGGATGTTTCTGTCTCTCCTCCCTTCCTCTCTGATATCAATAAAAGTATATTTAAAAAATAAAAATAGGAGACAGTCCAGCTGGCATGGCTCAGTGGTTGAGTGCCAACCTATGAACCAGGAGGTCACCATTCCATTCCCAGTCAGGCACATGCCTGGGTTGTGGGCTCGATCCCCAGTGTGAGGCATGCAGTAGGCAGCCCATCAATGATTCTCTCTCATCATTGATGTTTCTATCTCCCTCTCCTTTCCTTTTTGAAATCAATAAAAAAAATATATAATAAAGGAGGAGGGAGAGAAGGAAAAGAGAAAAAAACAGGTGGAATAAAATGATTGATATATGACCTTGTGTGCATGGGGGGAGGGGACTCAGATTTAAATATTGTCTTCCATCCTCATCTTAATTTATCTTTCACAAGCGGCAAATGCACAGCCACGTGGAAAGCTCTTGGAGAATGTGCGCATTGCTATGACACTAATTTACTAGTGTTTGAGTATTATTGGGATCTCTGCAAAAGCCTGCCACTTTCATTCACACTGGATTAAGTTCATGATGTCAGTGGGGCTCTTCCAATTCAGGCACGGCTCCCCCCGGAATCAACAGATTTTTGCATAGCTATTTATAGCACTTGCAGAGAATAAATTATACATGATGCCTCCCCCACTGGGAGAGAAACTGCACATTAATGCATTATTTCTCTCTTTGCATTTTCATCAGCCCTGAAACAGGGCAGCTAACAGGACCATTAGGATGCAAAATTCACTCCCTCTAAGGAATTTAGTGAATTATCCACCTAACACGGGGAATCATGAGCAGGTAACAGGGATTTCGGAGGTGGATAAAAATAGACTGGAGGCGGGAGGTTCGGGAAGGACGGTGATTAATCTAGAGAGCTGGACATGGTCCAGGGTGCTAGCTACCCCCTTGCGCCTGGAATAGAGTGGTCCCAGTGCCTTCCTCTCCCTGGGAAGAACAGCGCCTGCCTCCCCTCCTCCACCTCAAGAACTCACTCTCTTCCTGAAAATCTGGGCCACGAAGGAAATAAAACACTGAGAAGACGCGCTTCTTCCCAGCTCCTCGGTGAGCGTGCAGTAACAGTCCTATGACCTAGGAATGGGCCTTCCCTCTTCCTCACACATTTCCTCCCAGCCTCTCATAAAGCCCAGGCAATGACGCTTTATCTGAGCAGGAAAGAGGAGCCCAAAACTCACCATCGATTGGCCTATGTTCTTACGAGGCAAGGGCTCTATGTTGGGACAGGTTATAACTTGCCTGTGCCTTTTTTTCATGATGGAAGGCCCTAAGAGCAAGAGGCCCTTTGCCCATGATTTTATTTTTATTTTTTTTGGTATTGTTGTTAACCCTCACCCAAGGATATTCTTTCCATTGATTTTTAGAGAGGGGAGGGGAGGAAAGGAAGTGGGGGGTTGGGGGGAAAGAAACATTGATTGGTTGCCTCCTACACCCTCTCTCAAACTCCGCCAGGCATTGAACCTGCAACCCGGTACATGCCCTTGACCAGGATTCAAACCGGTGACCCTTTGGTGCATGGAGCAGATGCTCTAACCACGAGAAACACCAACCAGGGCCATTTGTCCATGATTCTTAAAGGGATAAAACAATAACAAAAATAGAATCCTCATCTTCCTGATACCAGGGAGGTGTGATGACTTTCTTGATTTTAATAGGAAGCTGTTTAGCGAAGATATACACTGAGTGGCCAGATTATTATGCTCTCTGGCCACTCAGTATATATATTAGAGGCCCAGAGCATGAATTCGTGCATGGATGGGGTCCAGCTAGCCTGGCCAGGGGGAGGGGACATGGGCAGTTGGCCAGCCAGCCTGATGGTCGAACTCCTGGTCGAGGGGACAATTTGCATATTAGTCTTTTATTATATAGGATATACGCTGAGTGGCCAGACTATTATGCATTCAGAGATCATAATAATCTGGCCACTCAGTGTATATAAGAGAGTGAATGCCCTAAAATGTGTTAGGGACTCACACTGATTCTGGGTTTATGACATGGACTCTGGGTTTATGACAGATTTCAGGACCTCCGTTCCCATGACAATTCTCAGAGCTCGGATGGTTTTCATAACCATCCATGGGGCTCTAAGCTCAGAAATAAGGTTGTCTTGTGTAAATTATTCCCAAATCTCTCCGTCCCTCTATAGCCCATGTCACTTCTCTCAGAGCTTGGCAAACTTCTCATATACTATGACCAGGTGTGACTAGAACAATGGAAAAGCTGCTAATTTCACCAGTGTGTTAGAGAACTCTCTAGAAAAGCTGGGGAAGAGATAGAAACAGCCCCAACGAGCTTTGGTTTAGCATTTCATACCCAATGGCCTTGAGTGCCACCTTCCGGTGCAAATGTCATTGACTCGACCTCTGATATTTTGCACTGTTCCACAACACAGCGAATAACCTGCCGCAGCCTCGCTGGCTAAAGGGCACCTGCCGATTACACAGCTGAATAAGCCCCTGCTGGGTGATGAAAGACAAGGTCATTCCCGTAAGATTTCAGATTTCCTCTCAGAAAAGAACAGAGAGTCGCAGGGGCCCTTATTTACAAAGACATCTGGAAATAATTTTTACTTGCGAGTGTTTATTTGGAGGATGGCTGCTGGGATGTTTTGTTCTTGAAGTTCTTTTGTCTTTTGAGTTTCTGTGACTATGTTCTGAGTTCTCACTCATGCTGCTCCTACTGACATGCCTTGAAGCCCTGTAGATATCAAATCTCAGCCTGTTCACTTTTCTTAGTCTGATAAAGCAGGTTTCATACTGTGGATTGACCTTTTCTCCTCTGGTATTAGTCCTGGTTGCTGCTAAGTGGTTAGAACATCAGACCACATACATAAGAATTCAAGGTTCAATTTCCAGTCAAGGATATGGACCTGGGCTGTGGGTTTGCTCCCTGAAACCTGGTCAGGGTGCATGCGGGAGGCAACCAGTTGATGTGTTTCTGTCATATCTCTCTCTCTCTCTCTCTCTCTCTCTCTCTCTCTCTCTCTCTCTCTCTCTCTCCTATTTCCACGGCCACCCTCCACTCTCTCTGAAGAGCTATGGAAAATATATCCCCTGGTGAGGATTAAAAAATAAAATCTGGCATCGGAAGCTGTGGGGACTCCATCTAAGCCTTTCCTATGGAGACACTCATCTGCTCTCTACATATGCAGAGAGTTGAGGCAGTTAGTATTTTAATTTTATCTTTATAGCCTAAAAATGTATAAACTGGACCCTGAGAGAGGTCCTGGAAAACAGAATCAACTTTACATTTTTCCCTCAATGTGAGTTTCCTCTTTTGACAATTAACTCTTAACTTATATTCCTACTTTGCCTAGTTTGGTTATAATTTACCTAGTTATCTCTTTTTAGATGGGACTATGAATGCAATTTATAGATTTTAAAGTCTCGTATTTACTAGTTAAATTTTCAATAAAATTTATGTAATCCAATCAAAAGGACAGAAGTTTAGGCCCCTCTGCACTGACTTTCTATGGAAACATAACTGAGTTGAAAATGTTTTTATGCCAAGCTCACCAGTTTATATTTGACAAAAAAAAAAAAAACAACCTTTAGAGACATTTAAATTTTGTAGAGGATCAATAATAAAGCCAGCGCAGTTAACAAAAATCTAAACTGTTGAGATATTTTCCTTACCACATCAGTGCATACCTTTTGGAGCTTAAATTTCACCTAAAATAACTTTGACAGAAAGTGTTTGCACCCACTTTCCCCCAGTCCCTGTTGACAAGCTAAAGGGAAAACACAGGAATTGTTCTGATTAACCGCCTTGGTGGCAGGGGCTCTGCATACCTGTAGTTGTGCATTCGTAGTCAAAGCTGGTCACGTCATTTAGCTTCTTCTCCTGATATTCCGGGGGACCGATACACAGCACGTCCGAAACGGTGGAGTTTGTCATCTTCAACCACAGATACAGCCACTTGGCTTTGCAGTCACATTCAAATTTATTGCCCCTTAAATCTCTAAAAAATAAAACCAAGTACAGGCACAGGAAAACAGACATGCCTCAAATGTTCAGGCACTGATATGAGACTCCAGGATTATTAATATCTTGACATATTTAATACCCCAACATGTAACTTAATTTTTTTTATATTGAATACATCCTATTTTTTTGTTCTTATCACTGACTTTATTTAATAGTCTTCAGTGCCTCTGGTTTTAACTGGACGGCCTACAGGGAGCTTTCAGAGCTAACATACCACCATTTCTCCAAACTCTCTTGAAACTGTCGCCATGCCATGCTGGACATGGGAGCGATGACAGAACAACAGCCAACACAGGTTCACACAAACACAAACAGGACATTCCAGGAAACCAGTTTTCACAAACACACTTGAAACGCTAAGAACTTGTTAAACTAAGTCCAATAAAAAGTGACCAACACTAGAAGGTAAATCCGATGGATACGCTATCTCAGGGAAGGAGCCTAATGCTGCTAAGGATATTCTAAAATGGCACAATCCAACCCCATACAGACTCCATGCTGTCTCCCAGTGGGCACAGCTCTGTCATAGGTTCTTGAGTTACAGGGGAAGAGAAATGCAGCGAAGAGGGAGAGAGGACTCAATACCAGGATTTGCTGGGGCACAAGCACTAGCAGACACAAACTTGACTTTCATTACTTACAGCTCAATCAGGGAGTCTAAATCACTGAAGACATCTCTTGGGAGTGCTTTGATGTGGTTATTGGCCAGAGAGCTAGAAGCAGAAAGTAACATTTTAATGTGGTTATTATCTTTACGCCCTATTACTCTGAAGTGCCTTAAGTAAAGTCATGATTTCAAACAGAGCTCTAATCCTCTTCGGCACAACATGGTTCAATTTCTGGCTCTGCTCATTGATACTGAGATAAAGAACTGAGTTTAGTTATTAAAAAAATAATATAAATGCTGGGGTACAATGTAAGTCTTTTGTTTTTAAAACAAGCATTTATTAAGCTCTTGATATACATTTTTTAAGCCTCAGGTACCACTCATGTTTTCAAAATAAAAGCCACAGTCCCTTTGATGGGATGCAAGACTCTCCATGGTCTAATTCAGTGGTTGGCAAACCGCGGCTCTCGAGCCACATGCAGCTCTTTGGCCCCTTGAGTGTGGCTCTTCCACAAAATACTACGGCCTGGGCGAGCCTATTTTGAACAAGTGGCATTAGAAAGTTTAAGTTTTAAAAATTTGGCTCTCAAAAGAAATTTCAATCATTGTACTGTTGATATTTGGCTCTGTTGGCTAATGAGTTTGCCAACCACTGGTCTAGTTTACCTCCATTCCCACCTACCGATGGGTCATCTTAACCACCAAGATCCAGCTGCACTGGCCTCTTCGTTATTTCTCAAGCAGGAGAAACACAGCCCCAGGTCAAGGCCTGAACTTGCTGTCCATCTGCCTAGAATGCTCTTTCCCCAGACACTCCACAACTCACTCCATCACCTTCTTACATCTGTCCGCAGCTCTCACCACCTTCCCTGACCTCTACACACTTTCCTACCCTGCTATGTTCCTCATTGACATACTATACATTTTAGTTATCTACTTGTTTATTGACTGTGTTTTCATCCTATACATAAGCAACATGAGAAAAAATTTGTCTGTTTGTCCACATCTGTATCCACAGCTCATAGAAGATGGCCTGGCATATAGTAGGCACTCAGTAAATCTTTGTTGAATGAATTATGCACTAAAATGACAGTGATTTTTTTAAAGGATGAATAATCGTGTACCAAGAAGTTCCCTAGTGGTCCATTCTATTACTTTTGTCACTCTAAGAAAGGACTCAGTACATAAGCTTTTACCTAAAGACCCTCAACTCTAACCCTGACAATAATATTAAACCTCAACAAACCCCATTTAGGGAATGAATGATGGTGACCGATTTTGTTTTCTCATTAACAACGGTTGACCAGAAACTATTCTGTATTTTTGCTGTTAGTTTTTAAGAACTTCTAAAATATCTTAGTCCCCCCCCCCCCCCACCTCCACTTCCAGAAGAAGACTCTGAATAAGCACTGTCAACTCCTTCTCGGATGATTCAGGGTTCTGCAGTGCCCTGTCACCATGCTAAAGATGAATGTCATGGGGCTGGGCTGCTGACGTTGAAAGATGCAGGGTGTTGAAAGGATGTACATGGAGTCTGATTTCCCCCAGGCACCGTGTTCTAATATGAGTCAGCCAACAAACTAATGGCTACTTTTTTTTCTTTTACACATGAGTACAAATAGCAAAACCATAAATGAGCAACATGTAGGCAATTCATCACCAAATATATATGTGTAAATATTTATATATGAAGTATGATTATGAAACATATATGAAATTAGTCTTCTGTAGCATCATAATGACCCATCCCAGAAAGAGGAATTAAAGAAATGCTTGTAAAAAAAAAAAAAAAAAAGAAAAGAAAAGAAATGCTTGCCCTCTTTAGACTTAACTAGAATAGAAAGTTTTGAGCCTATTTTTAAAAATGTTTCATGTTTTCTTTTCTTTTAAAAATAGTTTTATTTATTTCAGAGAGGAAGGAAGAGAGAGAGATAGAAACATAAATGGATGAGAAAGAATCATTGATCGGCTGCCTCCTGCACACCCATGCTGGGAATTGAGCCTGCAACCTGTGCATATACCCTTGACCGGAATCAAACCCGAGACCCTTCAGTCTGCAAGCTGGCACTCTATCCACTGAGCCAAACTGGTTAGGGCCTTTAAGCCCATTTAACCAATCATTCTAGCTTCAAGATACTATCAGACTATAGAGATACCCCTTCCCATCTAAGTAACCACCAATGGATTAAAATACCATTTCTTGTATTTTTTAAGCTTTATTTCCTAATATCTGTACATTTTTAGAGATGTAGGAAAATAGACTGAATATGTAATCAGACTGAACATACTTTAGAATAGCTTTCTGACATTAAAAAAGAACATGTTTGTTTTGATTATTTTCTGGTTGATGGTCACCTCACCTAAAAATGTAAAGTAAAAACTTTTTTTTTTTTTTTTTTTTTAGCTAATTAAAGGGGAATTTTTCAGCTAATTTTTTTTTTCTACTTGAACTGTACGGGATTAAAGTGATAAGAATATACAGGATATTCGAGGCCAAAAAAAAGCAGACTATTCAGCAGCCGTTCCAAGCATTCAATTTGGATTTCAGAAACTGAATTATTTAGATGGACCATCCACCCCACTCACACTCCGTGCCTAACATCTCACTTTCCACTTCATTTTATCTATAAACTCATGGCACTTACTTCATTTCCAAAACTACTTAACAGCAACCTGTCCCTTGGGCTTTCCGGGCTGCTGGAAACAACTGTCCCAGATTTTACTTACAGATTGGCACTGCTCCTGCAGGGCCCTGAAACCCAACCCGTGTCTCTTTACAGGAACATATGACCCTGCAGGTGTTGGGGAAGTTTATAAAGGGTAAAAATCAGAAACTTAAACAAGCAAATTCCAGACAGTGGTTTTCTTCATCACAGGAGTGAACTTTAGAGAGCTGACATGTGATCTTCACTCAGAGAGTTTACAAAAAAAAAAAAAAAAAAAAAAAAAGTGGGGAAATGGAAGGACCAGTTAATTCCTAAACAATGTACTAAATGCTTTAATGACTATCTGCGTCTCCAGCCCCGAGGAGGCCACCTGACTTTCCCAGGAGTAGAGTCCACATGGAAAATCCAGCTCAGTAAGGAACACACTGGTCAGCCAGTGAATCTGAAAGGATGTCCTGCTGGCTTAGCCCTGTGCTAGATGCTGGGCGAAGAACACAGCTAATGCAAGATCCTCACGGGCTCTCCCCTCGAGGAGCTCTCACTGCTGCTGGGAAGGTAAAACAAACACCATGAAATTGCACCAACCAGTGTGGCCCGAGTCTACAGTAAGGTGCTGGGTGTGTGGAGCCAATAGGGAAGCTACGAGAGAAGTGAAGGGGAGACCCACATGGCTCCACGTGGGAGATAGAACTTAATCTGGACTTTGAAGAAAAAGAAGATCCCAGGAGATCGTGGGCAGAAGAAAGAGCACCCAAGGTCAAAGAAAGGATGTGAAGGGAAGCCCAGGAATGGGATGAGTTGGGTATGCATGGAAGCCCCCTGAGAGCCCAGTGTTCTGAGGACATTTAGGGAAATGAGGTTGGAGAGCTGCAGATAAAGGGGGCCTGGTGGGCTTGACTGTCAGGTGGCAATACAAGCTGGAATGGGTGTACTAGGGCATCCGATGCATCCTGGGCCCAAGGAGAGGACTTCTTTGTTCCCTCTGCATTTCACACAGAGAAGAAGGTGCTTCGTACACACATGTACATCTGATATGTACATATGGTCATATGTGCAGATGCATAAGCATGCACACACATACGCAGTTATACACTGAGTGACCAGATTATAATGATCTCTGTGTATGTGTGGCCCAGTGCATGAATTCTTACATGGGTGGGGTATGGCCAGCCTGGCCAGGGGGAGGGGACATGGGTGGTTGGCTGGCCTGTCTGCTGGTTGAACTCCTGGTGGAGGCGACAATTTGCATATTAGGCTTTTATTATATAGGATATATACTGAGTGTCCAAATTATTATGTGCTCAGAGATCATAATAATCTGGCCATTCAGTGTATAGATACGTAGAAAAGTCCATATACCCATGTAAAAGCTATGCAAATATACATGTACAGTTCCCATACATTCTTCAGACCAAGGACCATAGCCAACTGGTCAAATGAAAATTGACATCTGGGCTAACTCAGTCTCATGGGCTTTGTTAGGTTCACAATCTGCCCAGAGTCTTTGCTCAAAACAAAGCCCCTCGTTCCTGACTTCTGGGAACTGGTTTATCTGGCCACAGCTGTTCCTCTCAGATGCCCACAGCTGTGTACTTAGCAGACTCTGCCTGGCCACCACTCTTTTTCCAGGGAGAAAATCGAAACTTCTTAAAGATTGGAGGGAAAGAATGGGGTTGTTGTTGATGATGATGATGATGATGATGACAACAATGATATCAATGCCTGTCATACCTGGAGCATTTACCTGGGCGATGGGCTGGAATCTTTGCAAGCAAGCATTAACCACCATGCGCAACAGTATCTGGGGTCAGTATCATCATCTCCATATTAAGGATGAGGAAACAGGCTCAAAAAGGTGAAGCAACAGTAACAAATGATGGCCTTGAGATTGAACCCAAGTCTATGTGACTCTAAGCCCATTGTCTTAGCCTCTACAGGAATGTAGGGATTGGGCATGTAGGATGAATTTGCTGGGGAGAGAAATCAAGATGTTTACAGGAAGAAAAGGAAACCTGGAGTAAGTATGCCAATAGGAGTCAGATGCTCTGCAGGATGACTGTGCTGATCCGGATGTTAGGACCTCCCACTCTGCTCCCTCGTCTCCTTACTCTGTTAGCTTGAACTCAGATAGAGCTTTTTCTTGGTAGGAGTCCAGAACCAAGTGCTCCCTGAGCTCAGGGACAGACACTTTTGCCTACATCAGGGTTTGATGTAAACTCTTCAGATGCTGTATCAGACAGGGTGATACATGCCAAGGATATTACCAACACCCCAGTCAAAGCCCTCCCATTTCCTCACTTCTCTTTTTAGCACACATGGCCTAACTATGGAGATGAGACAGTGTCTTACTCAGACACAAAATATCTATCCCGGCTAATAAATGGCTCCTACCAAGACAATGGTTATCCTTACATTTTCATAAACATGGTCCCTATTTCTTCCAGTTTCCTACACTTGTTAAGTGTGTGCACTTGCTTCATTCTGATATGCCAATTCAAATCAATTTGTTGAATTTTTTCCTCCAGAAAGCTATTAAAAATCCCAGAGAGCTTAGCTTAAGCTGCCGATAAATCCAACATAAAAGAAAAAGCTATTTGCATTCAAATTTGAGGAACCACAGAAAATGTCTCTATTCCACTTTGTCCTAATTCTGACCCTGCATTCAACCTTCTTCTATGAGTCTATAAGTGTCAGTTCCTAAAACTGTAAAGTGGGGACTCACAGATTATCTTGAAAAATGAGAAGAAGGCTCACTAAGCACCCAGCCCTGTGCCTGGCACAGAGTAGGTGCACAATACATGTCAGTCTTCTCCCCATCTCTTCTGTCACTCACACAGGTAGGCCCCTGGAAGTAGAGTGCTCCCTACTTGACATGCAGTCATGTGGTCCATGACAACAACCCCGAATGATGGAAAAGATAATCAAGACAAGTGTGTCTTTATTTTCATGGACAGGTGATTGGTCCATAACATAGAAACCTTTAGGGCAACCTGGAAATTAGTTTCATTTCAAGGATGTTACAATAAGGACAAAACACTCAAGAAAAAGAAGAGGCACGAGGAAGGGAATCTTACTTTGCATCTTGAAAAATTGACAACACTTTTCATAGGACTTACAGGTGAGTCAGGTCACGGAGGCCACGGAAGGCATTTCTTGAAATCGTTTCTATTTTGTTCCCTTCGATGAACCTAGGGAGAACAGCAGTGTAAGTAAACGGAACTTTCTCAGCTTAACAGCTCTAGGAAATACTATTGGCATGCTTTTGAAACAAAATCTAAAACATGGACACAAGTGTTTGTTCTGCACTCTCTCCAGAAGCAGCACAAACATCTTCAAATTCAGAGTTGGCAACAGGCGTAGAAACATGTTTGGGGGGAAAAAAGAGAAAAGCACTGGACCAAGGCAAGAATGTTCAAATCTCCGCAGGCCTGGAGCATTCCCAGACATCAACCCTTCTTACATTTCACGGCCTGGCTACTCCTACTTTTGTTAACATCTTTGTCCCTTGAGGGGAGCCTGCTGTTTCACATCTCCTTATTAAAGTTCTTGCTGAGGGAGAGTCCCATTACGCTTGGCTTCTGGCAAACTCTTGAGTTCATCATGTCCTACACGGTCTGATCTCGGTGACGAGGCAGGGTCCTCTCCAGATCTCGAAGGCTCAGGGAAGTATAATGACATTGAATGTGGGCCAAACTTCTTTCTCTGTGCTGAAAAGTCTTAGGGCTTGAGCTAGGATCCTGCATTAAAGATAATTCTGGCCATGCTGTAACATCTTGGTGAGAAATAGATGCACTACCAACTGTTTCCTTGGGCCATAGAGACCTACAGCTTAGTTTAAGGCATGGGTGGGGAGAATCACATAAGGCCCTCAAAATTATGGGGTCTGGCCCTGCCAAGGCATTAGGGGTGAATTAATTCAATGTTTGACCAAATATAACAGGCTCATTTTTAAGTTGATAATTTTGTGTGGACCTTGAGTGATGTTATACAGATCCAAAAGGCCCTTGGCATAAAAAAGGTTCCCTTCCATTTCATTAAATGGAAGGGGGTCTTTGATGAGATGGTCCAAGGGAGAGGCTTGGCACATGATGCCATTCGTTAATAAAATAGTTCTTGATCCTTGCACTGAGAACGTTCCCATGCCTACTTTTTCAAGATCAGAGGTCTATTCCATGATAGACTTCAGGATAAACTAAGCCAACCTCCTCCTCAATCACCTTAACACTAAGATGAACTGCTCACAGGAGAAAACTGGTAGCTTCACATTCACTCCGTGCACGGCGTGTTCACATACTTGCTTTCAGAGACCCTAGCTGGACTCAGCACTGCAGTCCTACCTGTCTTCACATGTACTACCATGTTTCCCCAAAAATAAGACATCCTCTGAAAATAAGACCTAGCACATGGAAAGATAAGACATCCCCTGAAAATAAGACCTAGCGCACAATTTTTTCTCCTTTGGGAGAAAAAATTAGTATAAGACACTGTCTTATTTTCGGGGAAACAGGGTAGCAAGTGAAGCATGCTAGTACAATGTCCTGAGAGCACACATAGTATGTGCATCTGGAGAAACAACTCCAGAAACATCCTTCCTGAGGCCATAACATCAGCAGAGAGCTTCCTTAGACCTAGGATGTGTTTGGAATTCAAACATCTACCTGCTCACCTCAGATAAGAAAGCAGAGACAAGGCTTTAAAAATGCCTCTGAGTGCCAGGTAAGTAAATCCCATCTGATAACGGGATTAATGTTATTACAAAGTTACACAAGATGAGGATGAAAGAATTTAAGTGGAAAAAAGACATCAGAGGGGGGCAAAGGCAGAAATCAGAGAGAGAGCAAAGCTCATTGCTGGGGGGAAACTGCACCTCTGAAAAGGGAAAAATAATCATTCTTGAAAGCAGAAAAAAGAAAATTAGACCCTCGTCAGCAGCTCCCAGGGGATACTGCACACAGAACATAGGCCAGCTGAATTAAAAACATGACACTGTATTCCCATATAGGGAGACTTTATTTAAAACTAAGTAACCCTCAGAATCCTTTCTGGCTGATCAGCAAATCCATGCCTCATTATGAGAGGTAAAAATATCCAACACAATTTCCAATTGTGCTTACTACATGGCAAATTAAATGTCAGCAGAGAATGAATGGCTATCTTTCCTTCTTTGTTCCCTTTCCCCCTCTTTGTCCCCACCTCCTCCTGTCCCAGCATGTTTATACACAAGTGAACTGCAAAAGATCAGCGCTGGAAAGGGAGTGGGGTTTTATCCATCCCCCAAGTTCTATAAGAGATGCTATTTGGCTTGGAAAGCAATAGAGCAATTGTACTGAAAGACCAAATGCTCAGCAAACAGGCAAAGCATGGCACTTACAGGTATTCAAGATGAAAGAGTCCAGCAAATGCATCATCGCGGATGACTGTAAATGAGTTAGAATTCAGCAACCTGAAAAGAAAGGACAGGTTTCAATGCAGAGACGTAAACCTGGAGTCCCATGGGGAAGCATTTGTTTCTTTCCCTGTGTCCTGAGCCATGAGCAAATAGGGGTTCTTCTCGCCCTAAGCCTGGCCCGTTAGATGCGCAACCCAACTCGCGGATCCTGACAGAAAACAGCAAGTGGATTCTCTTTGGCCAGATTTTCTGGTCACTCCCATTACTCTAACCTTTTCTCCCCTGTGAGTTTCAGGGGAGACCCCGAGAGCTGTTATTTCAAAACATTCGAAAGCCAGCACAACTAAATAGCCAATGAATGCTCAATGATACATGAGCAATCACGGAAGTAAAGATCTAAAGGGAGTTAATCCAACTCCATTTTTATATATATTTTATTGATTTTGTACAGAGAGGAAGGGAGAGAGATAGAAAGCTAGAAACATCGATGAGAGAGAGTCATCGATCAGCTGCCTCTTGCACACCCCCTACTGGGGATATGCCCGCAACCAAGGTACATGCCCTTGACCGGAATCAAACCCGAGTCCCTTCAGTCCCCAGGCTGATGCTCTATCCATTGAGCCAAACCGGTCTCGGCTGCCAACTCCATTTTTAGAGAAATCTGAGCCCAGAGAAGTTAAGAGACTTCACCAAAGTAACACAACTGAGACATAAATAAATAAATAAATAAATAAATAAATACTTTTCTACTATATTATACATCCCCATGAGAAGTAATAAATAAAAAAGTTTAGGAAGTTCAGAAAACTCTTTAGCACCAATAGTTTTTTATGAGTCACACCTACATCTCCTTGGTAAAGTTTATATGGAATAGATAGTTACCACTTAAGTCTACTGGGTAAAGTATCTAAAACTGTATTTCTATTTTTGGAAAGTATATTTTAATAGAACTAGAGTTATTAAGAAACTTCAGAATTTAATGTTATAAGCAGGTACATAACATTTCAAAAACAAAAAGATCAACAATCAGTCAACTTAGTTTGAGTAGTGATCCATATTTCATTTCTTCATGTTTTTCTGTAGTATATTGCTTTTGATTCATCTCAAGTTTAAGAACCCAGTACATACACAGAGAGTGTGCTATGTACTCATGACTGCCTCTCAATAATCTGCTTTTGAAAGTTGCTTTCTTGGCATCTCTTTTCATTAGCGAACATGAAGTGGCCTGGGCAACAGGGCAGGACATAGGCACTCGCCAAAAGGGGCTGGGATGTAGAATAGTTATGAGTGTGGGTTAGAATCCTGACTGTGATTTTGAGCAAGTTACTTAACTTCTCTGAGCCTCAATTTTCTCATCTGTCAAATGGGAAAATAAAGATACTCTTCTTGTCAGGATAATAGGAAGATTAAATAAAATTTTACATATAAATGCATAGTATGCTTCCCAACAGTTTATGTACTCAGTCAACTAGAAATATTGCTATTTCCAGAGTAACATTAAGAATTTAAACTGTAGGTTTTCTCTTAAAGTGAGAGAGACCATTTAGGTCAGTGGTCAGCAAACTGTGGCTCAAGTCTCGCCACTCTGTTGACTGAGTTTGCTGATCACTGATTTAGGTGAAACTCTAGTCAAAATTCCATGGACTCACATTCCTAGTTGCCAGATGTGTGGTCTGGTATCTATAATCCAATCCTTGTGCCAGAAGAAGGAATGGACACTGAGTTAAGCCTTCAGGCTCAGCTTGGTGGGAACACCACAGCCCATGTTACCGCTAAGAACCAGCCGTGACTTACTCATGAGCTTGAGCATCTTAGGAAGAATTGATATCAAAGATGCAGAGATTGCTCCTCCCAGGACCACACCTCAGGGGACCCCCACTTTCAGGGAGAACTTGCCATACTCACAGCAGCTGCAAGGAAGGCAGATGGGAAAACATCCGGTCCTTGATCTCGGAGAAGGTCCCATTTACCAGGCTCCTGCAGGCAAACGAGGAACAAAACAAGGCCCGGGTGGTTTGAGAAGTTCTGGGCAGGAAGGGCCGTGAGCCTTTACCCTCTACCTGTACTGAGAACGCCTCCACTCCGGAATGAGTCTTAAAACCGCTGGCCCGGGGCTTCACAGGGTAAGAACAAGGCAAGGCAAGTTCATGTCCACAGACGTTATCTCAGCCAGTTTAACTCAATTCCCCCGCTTCCTCTTCCTCTACTACAGGAGGCCCTGACTGCAAACGGGTAATTGCTTCACCTCTGCCCATGATTCTGTTTGTGTAGACACAGCGTTCATGTTGGCCCACAGAACTCCAGAGTAGCATTAAGCATTCCCCTTGGGAGCCCAGCTCTGAAAGACACTCGAAGCACTTCTGATTAAATGCACCGTGAAAGCCTTAGGGGGAAACTCCGAGACACCTGAACTTGGATGTGCAGTGGGAGGCCATGCCATCTGCCAGACTGAATGGTTAATGGGGGGACAAGAGGCATGGCTCTATTATTGCCATCACCCCCCATCCTTTCTGGCCACAGCAGGACCTCAACACATGATTTCAGAATGCCTTCGGTTGGCATGCAGATAGATTGAGCAGCTGCTGGTCTGGAGGCTTTAACGAGGCGAATTCTAATTTCTGGGCTCCTCCACGTCACCTGATTTAGCAATAGGAGGAACCAAAAAGGCCTCTGCCTGCCAGCCAGACTCCTAACTTCCTAGAAATGCCAACAGGAAGCCCTTCACTGCTGGGTCCAGGCCTCTGTGCCTTGCCCAGGGGGGGAGGCAGGACAGTGTAGTACAGGAGGAAGTGCCCTGGCACAGCTGCTGCACCTGGGCATTCCCTGCCTCTGCGTGGAGTGGGCATCCCCAGCACCTTGGCCGAGCAGAGAATCATGTCAGCAGGAAAGAGAGCGCCCGGAGCCCCTTCACAGCCATTAGGAGAGCTGGTCAGGCGGCTTGAGAGGCCACGTGTGTGCGGGCAGGTTAAAAGCATCTCTTAGTAGGTGGGTAAAGGATGTGGAGGCTTTTCCCATCAGCTCCTCCATCATTGAGAAAGCGGCCAGTATAATATGTGGTGCAGAGAGAGGGGGGGCGGGAAGCCAGCGTGGACTACGGGCAGGGACTCAGGCTGACTTCCAGCACCTGACCACGAGGCTGGATGCCCCACCTGCCTGGAGACTCTCCAAGCCCCTGGTCCCCTCTTCCAGGCCCCATGGGGCACCCTCCTCCCTCTTCCGGAGGCTGCATGACTTTACTCAGTTCTTCCCATCCTGGGCTGTGCAGAGGAGGTCAGGATGAGGCCACGGTGTAAACCGCAGCCCAGACTTGAGGTGGGACAGGGAGGCCTCACCCTTACTGGGTGCACTCACTCCAGTCACGCTCACTGCATCTGCATGCCCATACTCCACACTGCTCCCCGCCCCGCCCCCACCCACACCTCCTCTCAAACTTTGGTGCACCTCCGAATCCCCTGGGGACCCCACATGCAGACCCTCAGGCCCCAAGAGCCGCTGCAGCCATCAGCGCGGCTCCAGAATCTGCACCCCAGAATCTGCACTGGCACTATCTCCCCCAGGGGGGTCCCATTCAGGGGGCTCGCGGGCCACACTCGGAGAAAGCACTTCTGCAGGGACTTGTCCGGGTTCCCAGACTCTGCGTCTCGGTCCCCCTCCACCCTCCTCAGGGCCCGAGACTCCACCCACAGCACGCCCCCACCCACATCCCGAGAAAACCCACTAAGGAGTGGGGTCCGGGAGCGCCGTCCCAACTCCCTTGGGGGCTGGAGGGGCCCCGCAGACTCACAGGGAGCTGATGTCGCCCGGCACGACCCTGGGCACCCAGGAGGAGCCCACGCAGATGATGGACTCCTTGGTGCAGCTGCAAGTGGCGGGGCAGCGCGCCAGCCGCCTCACCTGCGCGCTCGGCGGGACCAGGCACGCGGCGCCCAGAAGCAGCAGCAGCGGCAGCGGCAGCGGCAGCGGCAGCCGCAGCCCGGGCGCCCCGCCGCCTCCCCTCCGCAGCGCCATGCCGGGTCCCCGGTGCCCGCCCCGGCCCCGATCCGGATCCCCGCCGCCGCCGCCGCGCAGCGCGCTCGGACCCGGCGCCTCTGCAGCCCCGGGAGCCGCTCGCTGCTCCGCCGCCGCCGCTGCTGGCTAGGACGAGGGCGCCGCGGGTGTGGGAGGCCGAGCCGCAGCCTAGCAGCATGCTGGCCGCCACCCCCACTCGGCGCCCCCCCACCCGCGCCCGGGCTGCTGGGCGGCCGCTGCGCCCGCCGCACCCGCGCCCGCCTGACATCAGCACCAGCGCCCGCGGCCCGCTCTGGCCAATGGGGAGAGGGGCCGCCCCGCCCCCGCCGCGCCCCGGGCCGCCACCCCTCCGGACCCTCCCGTTCCCTCCCCAGGAGCTGCGGGGAGAGGAAAAAGTTGGGTACCCTTAGGGGAGGGGCCGGACTGGGACGGAGACACCCCCACCCCTGCCCCCGGGGCCCGCAAGGAAGTGGGAACCGGGTGCCCGCAGTCCCTCCAACCAGCTCTTTTTGCTTTTTGCAGGGTCAAACCTGACCAAGGCAGAGAAAGTGGGGGAAATAGGGCCCAGGAACTGGCTTGAAGGCTGGGAAGGGAGATTTCGTCCTGGGTGCTTTGAAGAGTGCAGGAGGTTGAGCAGCTCCTTAAAAAGAAGCAATGAAACGGATGCTGCCCTAGAGCGGGGCGGGATGGCTTCGCTGGTCCTTTGCGGTGGGCAGTGGGGGTCTGGCTGTCATTCCCAGGACCCCATGGGGTCCCTGAAGCCAGCCACCTTCCCTGGCGAAGGGATGGAGAAAAGAAAGCCTGCCACAGCCCTGCGTAGCCCTGCTCTCTGGGCCTGCCTGCTGCTTGCCACAGAGCTGGAAAGGCAGAGAAAGTTTCCCCTCACTCCATGCTCTCCGGCACCCCACCCACCCCAGCGAAAGGACTGGGGCGCTTGTTAACAGAGATTTCATGTGTGATGCATGCTAGGCGCTGTTCATTTAATCTTTCCTATGAATATCAATGTACTGGTGGGGAAACTGAGGCACAGAAAGCACCAGTAACTGGTGGGTGGTTACGGAGTAAGTGGCTGGGCAGAGATGGGGATTGGCGCCTGGGATGGGAACTGGTAACCAGGCCCTACTGAGCTCCACCCTCTTGCATTCTGCACGATTGATCCACGGGGCTTGAATCTTATTACCACAAGCTACGGTCACCTGGGAAATCAAAGAAAATGGCCAACGCAGAGCCAGAATGATGGCTAATAGCCCGCACTGCTCAGAGTGAGGAATCCCAGGGCACCGTCATTAGGCTGCTAACCAAGGCAAACTGCTTCTTACATTAAGACACACCCAGAGAAGGCAGCACCTGGCGCAAAGGGCTGTTACTGCAGAGATCCTCATTGCCATCCCTTCTTCAGCAATCATTCTGAGTGTGTCTCAGCTGGCCACTGTGGGAGGGGGCAAAGGGACAGGCCCTGTCCTCAGGGAAGTCTAACTGGGCGGATGGGCCTAGAGAAGTAACTGCACACAGTACACGGGGTCACAGACTGACCAAAGGGGTTGAGGAATTGAAAGTGAGTTCGTCGCAGGTAACATAAAACAGAGGCGGTCGGATCTTCCTTGCAGGAAGCCTGTATCCAGCACCTAGCATCGATGTGAACCAGTCAGCGTCTCTCCTCATTTCATTCTCACACCTTCCCTGAGAAGTGGGTCTTCCCATTTTATGGATGGGAAAATTGAGCTCAGAGATGTGTTCAGCTTGCCCATAGTCCCCAGGACAGAGCCAGGAGGCTCCTTCTCCGGAACTGCCTCCCTGCTGTGCTGGCCTGCATCCCACAGCTGGGGGAATCAAACGCTTCTCTCAGCAAGGCCCTGAGAGAAGCTGGGGCGGAGGATGCAGGCTACGGTCTGGATAGGGCAACTGGCCGCAGGCACTTGGACCCACAGTCATGGATGTGTGTGCTTCACGCCTGAAATATGCCTGCTTTTAGAGGGATGGGCTATGGCAGTGGTCGGCAAACCTTGGCTCATGCGCCACATGCAGCTCTTTGGCCCCTTGAGTGTGGCTCTTCCACAAAATGCCACGTGCGGGGGCGCACATACAGTGCAAATTGAAACTTCGTGGCCCATGCGCAGAAGTAGGTTTTCTGCCTAGGCGAGTCTATTTTGAAGAAGTGGCGTTAGAACACTCAAGGGGCCAAAGAGCCGCATGTGGCTTGAGAGCCGCGGTTTGCCAACCACTGGGCTATGGGAAGGAGAGGGCAGGGCTTCTCTAATGCAGTTCCTTCCTGCTGGGCCAAGAAAGAGAATCTGGTTCTCACTGTGTTGGAGAGGAGCTAGAAGGAAAGGTGAGGAAGGTAAGCTCTCTGCCCCGAGGACTGGATGGGTTTGAGTTAGCATCCTAGCATGCCTCTCAATAACTATGCAATCACAGGCAAGCTGTGCCCTGTTTAAGCCTCAGTCTCCTCACCTGTAAAACAGAAATAGTTGTACCCACTTTGGGGGGTTAAATGTGACCAAGAATGTAAAGCACCTGGTGCCACGCAGGAGGTACTCGGCATCTGCTCAGAATTCTGAGTGATGGGGTGGAAAGGGCAATTCTCAGCTAACCTCTGATTGCAGGGGACCGGCAGGGGCTAGGGGAGGGCCTATGAAAGGAGGTGAGTTTTCTTGACCCTTGTGCCTTCTTTATCATCAAGGACAGGACACAGTCTAGCATGGTGGCTCTCAATCAGGGGTGACACTTGGTGATGTCTGGAGTTATGTTGGGTTTGTCCCAGTGAGAAAGATGCAACTGGCATCTAGGGTAGAGGCCAGGGATGCTGTGAAACATCCTGCAATGCAAACAAAGAATGATGCAGTCCAGAAAGTCACTAGTGCCCAGGTGGAGAGACCCTGCCCTGGTGTCCTGGGAGGACCCTCGGCATGAGGAGTTCCAGAATACAGATTCTAAGCCTGGCTCCAGCGCTCACCAGCAAACCTTCCTGGTCATTGTTGCTTCCCTCTCAGCCTCTATTTCCTCATCTACAAAGTTGGAGTCATGAGATAGTGACTGCCTCTCTCTTCCTGATATAAATGTAACATATCATTATTGCTATCCTTATCCTCCCCAAGCCAGGCTGACTCCAGCCCGTCCTCTCCAACCTGAAATCTAGAAAGTTCTGAGAGAAAAGATGCAGAGAGAAGACTCGGGTAGCTGGCAGGGTTGGTATTTGTTTCGGCTCTGCTAGCGACATTAAGTGAGTGCTTGTAAATTAGAAGGTGCCGTTTATAAATTAAGATATAAAAATGGAAATGCAGATTACTTTGGTTTGGTTCCAAAATCTTCAGCAGGCTAAAAAAAGAACTTAATAGACAATCAGAGAAACACAATCTGTTTCCAAGGAATAGCAGGAGTTTTTGAAAATGTAAAAATCTGTGTTCAGTTGTACACTTACTCAAGCTGTCTCTGTGACGTGAGCTCACATCCATGCCTACAGGGGCTGAGATGGTGCTGGCTGGAGTGGCAGCTCAAAGCATTGTTCATTCTTTCCCCAGCTCCTTTAACCACCTGTCAGTCTGATCAATATTGATTGAGAGTCTACGAGGTGCTGGCTTGGATTGAGCTTTGAAGTCCAATGAAACATCAAGAATGCCTCCCAGGTTTTAGTTTGAGCCAGTGGGTGGATAGAGGCACTATTTTTGAAGATGAGAAAGCCTAGAAGAGAAGAGGGTTTCGTGGGGTGAGAGGTATCAAAAATTTGGTGTTGGAGATGTTGGCTCTGAAATGTCTAAGAGGCATCCATGAGCAGCTGATTGACAGCTAGACGACCAATGGGAATGATAAGGAAGAAGTGGGAGAGAGGAGATGTGAAATCTTCCTACTCTAGATGAAACATTGATTTGCCCTCAGGGTAATGTTGGTTGATTGAATGAATAAAGGAGAGAAGAATAAATGACATTTTGGACATGCAAACATTAAAGAGAAAATATTCTCAGGTACAATCAGCAAGAAATAACAGAAATCTCACAAAATAGGGTAAATCTAGGGACACTATAATTTGGGAAAATCTAATTTTAGACAAAAAATAATCTTTAAGTACTAAACCAAACTGTAAATCTCCTAAGAATCTCAGAGACCTCATCATGCTTGTTATCTCCCCTCCCCTGGTTTCCAGCCACTGCCACCCCACAGCTGGTCCTTTCACCGGAACCACAGGCTCTGGAAAGTTTTCACTAATGTCTGGCACTTCTGGCTCTGATGCTCACTGTAACAACGGAAGCAAAACTATTCATACAAACCTCAAAGGCACTCGCTTCAAATGCCCACAAATTGGACTCCCTGGGGTAAAAATATAAGTAAATATAAAACAAAACCATCTTGTCCATTTTTTAAATCAGAGAATCTGCCAAACTCTCTTTGACCGCATCACCCAACATGCCACTCTGTGGTTGGCTGCTGGTCAAATGTCGATGCCGTTTCTGGCTTCCCATCTTCATAAATTCAGTGGGTGTCACAAGTCTGGAGCTCGTTCTGAATTGGCCTCTGAGTGGCCTCTTGATTTTCAATCATGCTCTTGAAGGGCCTCCTGTGGATACCTCATGCAGTTTCCTAAATCAGCTGAAGGGCCCTCAAGACCCTGGACAAGTTTCTGGTGACCTTGGCCACCTCCTCCCCGCCACCAGTGTAATGGACACCTGTGAGGTATTTGCCACCCAGCCTCAGAGGTCCTCTCTCAGGACAACAGGACACAACTGTGCTTGGGAGGGAATGACCCTTCTCCACATTCAATCCATGTGGCTCATTTGATAAATTCTTCCATCTCCCATTGCACGTGTCATCTGGACTAAAACATTTCAGAGCATCCCATTCTCCCACAGTAACTAATTTAGTGAGGAACACATCACCCAACCAGAGCAACCCTGCGAAGGGTGAACTGCCTTTCTGCCTGAGCTGGGACATCTGTCCTCTTCTGTCCTCAGTCATCGGTGCTCGTGTTCCTCAGTCTTTTGGATTTGAACCAGGACTTGCACCATCACACTGCACCCTACCTGCCCACCTCCTTCCCCATTCTTAGGCCTTTGGACTAAGCTGAATTACACGACCGGTTTTCCTGGGTCTTCAGGTTATGGGACCTCTGAGCCTCCACAACTGTGTTGGCTAATTCCTATTATATTTCTTCATGTATATGTTTTCTGGAGAAACCTGAATGCCTTTAGCTGTGTTCCCAGTTCTAGGAACCTAATCTTTTAGTTGGGTTGAATTGATTGAAAATAGATAAGTGAGTCACAGACAGTGGGTCTGAGTAAAGTCAATACCTAAGATAAGGTCTGTTTTCTAAATCACGAACTTTCATGGTCTCACATCCACAAGTCAACATAATTTTATGGGAAATCTCTTTGCTCTTGTTAGCAAACAGAAATTCTTCTTTAGGAGAACAAGTTACAAAAGGAACATAGATTTAACTTAAATTTATAATAATGGGCCTCTACATATCCTCTAAGCTCTTCCCTTAGTCATAAACAACGACTAATTCAATGTTTTGCATTCCCAGAGGCCGTATATTCTCTCAAGATTCCTGCTACTGAAGCCTCCGGTCTCAATTTAGCTTTAATCAAGACTAAATTAAATGGATGGACCTGGAGAACATTATGCTAAGTGAAATAAGCCGGTCAGAGAAAGATAAGTACCATATGACTTCACTCAGATGTGGAATCTAATGGACAAACTGAATTAACAAGCAAAATAGAGACAGACTCATTGATAGAGAGCAGGCAGACAGCTCTGATGTGGTGGGGTATTGAGGGTGGGGGTGGAGGGATTGAGGAAGAAAAAAGAGAAAACTCATGGGCAGGGACAACAGTGTGGTGATTGTGGGAGGCAGGAAGGTGGATAGAGATAGAGAAGGAGATGGGGGGATGAATGGTGACAGAAAGAAAATAAAAAAGAGACTAAATAAAAGGTATTTGGGGCTTATAATTTTTCATTCTAAAGCATCTGAGTTATTCTGTGTTCTTATGCCCTCTACTCTATCAACCCACCCCAGCCCACATCAAAAAGTGTTCTGAGGGAAGTGTCAGAAATGCATCCACATTTAATCCCAACGCCTGTTTATTCATTGAACTGCTCTTCCCAGGGACATTTGTGTTTGAGCAACACTCTCAGAAGTTAACTAAATACCATGGGGGGGGGGGGGGGGGATGGGGAGAAGATAATAGAGAGTCCCTGAAATAAAAAAATTTTAAAAATGGACTAAGGCTTCCACTGCTACCTACAGGCAGGCTAAGGGTCCCCCCTCTTCTACCCCTCCCCCCTATGTCTTATAGGAAAAGTTATTCTGAAAGGAAGTATCCAGAACTTATATTCAGAAACCCCCATCCCCACTCCTGCCCATGTCTCCCTTCCCTGAGCTCTTCAGAATCTAGGACCAACTCTGGTGTCATGAGGGGATCCTGCAATATGCTGGGGGAGGGCCTGATTTGAATCCCAGTTTCACCATTGACCACGTTGGCAGGCCTTATCTTCTAGGGGCCGTGATTTCCTCCTCTGCAAATGGGAGATGACAATGCATATCACCCCAGCTTGCATGAAGGACTCAATCAGTTGAAGATCTTTAAAGCAGTAAAGTTAGTTAAGTGGTTAGCTAGTGGCTCTCTACCTGTTCACCTGAGAGCCACAAATCACTGTAGATACAGGTATGGATATGGGAACGAACAGATATAAATATAGACAATAGACATGGATATGGGTATAGAGAATTGGATACAGAGAGATATAAATCTGGGTATAAATATTGATAGGGTATAAATATAGACATAAATATTGGTATGGATGTAAATACAGATCAATATAGACATGGATATAGATCTAGATAGATATATATTTATATATATTCTCCTCAAGAAACTTAAGCCGAAACCGGTTTGGCTCAGTGGTAGAGTGTCAGTCTGCAGACTGAAAGGTCCCAGGTTCGATTCCAGTCAAGGGCATGTACATTGGTTGCGGGCACATCCCCGATAGGGGGTGTGCAAGAGGCAGCTGGTTGATGTTTCTCTCTCATCAATGTTTCTAGCTCTCTATCCCTCTCTCCTCCTCTCTGTAAAAAATCAATAAAATATATTTTTTTTAAAAGAAGCTTAAAATGTACTCAAAGAAATAAGACTTTTCTATGTTACAATAGCTTGCTCATATATCAGAAGTGTCTTAGTTCTTCCACAACCCAAGAGAGAGAATCTGTGCATTCATCCGAAAACTGGAAAGGTAAGTGTAACTAACTTAATTGTTCAACCAATATTATTGAGTAGATCCACAGAGCTAGGCACTATGCTAGACTCTGGGAATACAATGATAAGCAAGGCAGATGTGATCCAGCTGTGGACTCCTGCTGTCCTCATCCTGCCCTGCTTCTCATGTACCAAATCCAGGTGGGCATCCTGTGCCCATGGATCAGCATCCCCCAGGTAACTGGGCAGAAGCTCAGGAGCCCAGCCAGAGGGGCAAGATGGTGACAACACCAGTACACACCCACTCACCTCCCCTTATACCAGGACAAGATCAGACCTGCCATTGCACTGAGATAAATTTTCATCCCTTAAATAAACCTTATGCCTCCTTGTTCTCAATCGGTAGAATGACATTGGAGCTTAGAATTTATGTGCTCCTGAAGACTGCTGATTCGGTAGGCAAGCAGGTGATTTGTCATTTAAGGAAAGGTAAGGGAAGTGTCCACTGGTCTGACCACTGACCCGCAGGAGCAGTTGTTTTAGAAAGAGGCAGTTGTAAATCCCAAATTTGTCCTCAGCAGGCATCTTAGCTCATGTCAGGCAAAGGCTTGCCCTCTGTTTTTAAAAAAAAGTCCTGGAGTGCTTCTATTCTCAAGGATATTTCCTTCCTACTGTGGTGAAAGTAAAGTAGCTCCTTAAGGGTACCATGATAAAACCTGACATTTACTGCAGGTTCACAGCTAGCAGGGCTCTTCACCCCATTATCTCAGTGGTAGCCTCACAATCACCCTGGCACAGAAGGAAGACACTGAGGTGTGGACAAGTTAAGTGTCCTCCCAAGATCAGGCAGTCAATGTCAAAGTGCCAAAGGCTGCCATAGACAGAGTTTTCACCACACTGGAGGGTATGGGGTCAAGGGTTAGGAATGCATTGGAAAAGGAGCATATCAATGGCTTCCACAAGATTCCAGAAAACAGGAGCCTTGTCATTTCTTCCTCCATCTTGCCCCAAGGTATTTTAAAACACATCTCTCTTTTCCCCTTGTGCACTGTTAGTGGGAATGTAAATTGGTGCAGCCACTGTGGGAAATAGTATGGATGTTTCTCAAGAAAATTAAAAATAGAACTACCATAGGATCCAGCAGTCCCACTCCTCGGTACACATCCAAAGGAAATCAAATCAGGACTGCACCCCATGTTTTCTGCAGCATTATGCACAATAGCCAAGATATGGAAACCTTGTGTCTGTGGATGAAGGCATGTCTCTGACGATGGACTATTGTCTAAAAGCAACAGTACATATTCTGTAAACTCTCAGGGATGGGTCTTGATGATTTTCAAGCCCCATGTGACCTACAAGACAAAACTGTCCAGCCTGGCCGATGTAGCTCAGCAGTTGAGCATCAACCCTGAAACCAACAGGCCACCGGTTCAATTCCTGGTCAGGGATTTGACCAGGTTGTGGGCTCAATCCCCAGTAAGGTGCATGCATGAAGCAGCCGATTGATGATGTCTCTGTCTCATCATTGATGTTTCTATGTCTCTATCCTTCTTCCTTCCTCTCTCTCTACAAAATCAATTTAAAAATACTTTTTTAAAAACAAAACTGTCCAAATATCTCAGGAAGCACCAGCTGAGTACAAAAGGGTGAGTGGCAGAATGAAGGTCCTTTACAAATTTCCCTTCAATGCACATGATGCCTGGCTTGAGGCAGGAATCCCCAGGAGCCCAAGAGACTTGCTGAAGGGCGACAAGGGCAAGAAGAGGAACAGACAGAGTCACACTTGGAGATCAGACCAAAGAAGGGCCAGCTGGAAAAACTGCCCCCAGCCACCCTCCACCCCCTCCCCATGCCAGGACAAGCTTCGACCAGTCCTCTGGGTGTACAACCTAAGACAGCACTATTTATTTTTATCTTTATCCTCTGAAAGGAATAATAGGATTCATCAATAATGTCTTTTTTTTTTTAGACTCATTTGGGAAATCAGAAAATTTGCCACCCAAAGAGCATCCCCTCTGATAGATTTTCCTATAATATTTTGAGCAATGTAATTACAGATGAATTTCTCCATAAAAACCAAAGGACCCTTTGTGTCCTTCCTGATATATGGGCAGGACCCTGGATAAGACTTTAACTGGCCGGAGGATGGCCAAAACTGGTGCGGTCAGATCAGCCTGAGATTCTGCATTGCTTCACCTGCCATAATGTGCACCCCTCCTGGAAAATGAGGTCAGCCTTCCTCCTGGCTCCTCTAGGCTCTCTTGGGACACTGGTCTGCAGTGGTGTGCTGTTTAGGATCTTTGAGAAGCAGAGGCTTAGCTGGAATTAAAAGTACAAAAGGCTTTGTAGGGAATAACACCTATCACAAAACAAAGGGAGCAGTAGGTCAGGGCAGGGGAGCCATCAGTCTGTGATGCAGAGCCCACAAAGTTCAACCAGCACCAGGAGGCTCTGAAGCAGTCCCACATGGGCAGATACAGCTGGCCCTGCACCACTAACTTGCTCAGTCAGAGTCCAGGGCTCCCGAGAGAAGAGTGCCTTCAGTTTACAAGCCAAGGAGGATCCAGAGGAGCTAATAGCTGGAACTGACCCCTGGAGGCTGGCATTCAGGCCTTTCAGGAAAAGACTGAGCTATGACTGTCCAGTCTGCTAAAAATGATGAAAACATATTTGGGCTTTGCCAGTTGACATGAACAGAAAGGAACTTGGTAAAAGCTGTTACAGAAGATTCCCCAGGCATTCCTGGGCCCAAGAGAATAACAGCAGTGACTTCTATCTTGAAGTCCACTGATTTACAGGAGCTGATAACTGCTGCCTATTGGATTTCCTTTCCCATAGCTCATTGGTTGATTCAATAAACATCTACTGAGCATTTTATGTTTTACTTTTATTTATTTTTATTAAAGTATAGTTGAGATCAATATTATATTAACTTCAGGTATCCAACATAGTGATTTAACATTTATATACCTTACGATGTGATCACTACAGTAAGTCTAGTAACCATCTGTCACCATACAAAGTTATTACAATACTAGAGGCCCAGTGCACAGATTCATGCACTGATAGGGTCCCTTGGCATAGCCTGCAGAGATCCAGTCAAAACCAGCAGTCCAACACTGTCTGCTGCTCCTATCTACCATTCCTGCTTATCCTAGCTCCACTGCACCAGCTGCCACGCCAATGTGGTCTCTGGGCTGCAGTAGCCATCATGAGCCCCATGTTTGGTGCCTGTCAGATGAGCGGTTGCTGTCACTGTGGGAGTGCACTAATCACCCCCTGGTGGTCAGTACGCATCATAGCGACCAGTCATTCGGTCGCTGAGGCTTTTATATATAGAGAGATTATTTCCTATATTGCCTGTACTGTACACCTCATTCCCATGGTTTGTTTAGTTTGTAACTGGACGTTTGTACCTCTTATTTTCTTCACCTTTTTCACCCTCCCCCCCTTCCCCTCTAGCAACCATCAGCTACTGAGCACTTTCAATACATACATACACATATCTATGGAGTTCCTTGAACATATCAATTGCTGGGTGAAGGACTGAGGCTACAAAGATTCTTGGCTCTTAAGCCCTGTCCTCAAAGAGCCAGATAAATAACTAAAGAACTGCAAGAAATTATATGACAATTGCTATGGAAAAGAAAGACTTGGGGGCTAGATTAGAGGAACTCAGTAAAAGCTGTTAAAGAAGATCTTCAGGCCTTTCTGGACCCAAGAGACTATTAGCAATGATTTCTTCTTATAAATTCAGTGCTTCCCAAGAGTGACTAGCCCAAAGGGCCATAAATGCAGGAACCAGAGGGGGATGGGATATAAGGCTTCCCAAAGCCACTGGAGCTGGGCCATGGCGAACAGGTAGGATCCAAACAGACAGATATGAGAAAATGGAATGAGCAAAACCTCCTGCTAATAACGACGACAAGAATAATAGCTAACATTCCTCTAATGCCTACTTGTGCCAGGCCCTTTGTGTAAGTTTATTTATTAAGACTGGAAATGTCTCTGCCAGGCAGGTGTTAATATTCTCACACGCAGGGGAAGAGTCCCAGGCTCAGGGAGGTTAAGTAATCTGCCTTGGATTCCATGGGCCGTGGCAGATTCAGAATTCACAATTGTGTTTTGTGTGTTTGTTTGTTTTTATCTGAAAGCTCATTCCCAACCCTATGCTGTCCCCTAACCCTCCTATAGGTGAATTTGAAACCAATTACCTTATTGCCCAGGGAGAGCACACAGCTGGGCAAGGAGGAGCAGGAGGAGAGATTCTGGGGAGGACGAACAGTGGGTCCAGAGCTGGGTTGTCTGTGGAGATTTGCATGTGAAAGGCAGGCAGAGACCTGGATTAGAAAGGGGTGTGGTAGAGATCATTGCTGTGTTAGAGAGTGGAGACCTGTTTCTTTACCAAGAAGAGCAATGGGTTGGCTTAGAAAAATAGGAACATGAGACTCCAAAGGTTGGCTAAATGCCTTATAGGAGAAGAAGAACACAATCTGTTTTCCCAGGAGTTAGAGTGGGATAGAAAATACCAAGAGAGAAGGAAGGACAAAGAGAGAGAGATGAGAAAGGTTCTGTGAGCTATATGATTCTTCCTTGTGACTCTCCAATCTTTGGAAAAACTACCAAAAGCACACATGCTCAAGAAGAGTGGTGTGTGTGTGTGTGTGTGTGTGTGTGTGTGTGTGTAAATCATGTCAGGCCACAACAGATGAAACAGAGACTTTGTGCTCAGAGCAGGGCCTACAACCAAGGGACCCTGACAACCACACCCTGGGAGGGTTCTGGCCTTTCACAGGCTGGAGAGTCAAGTTAAATATACCAAGTTCTCCTTGGAACAGAGAGTCCCTGGTTAAGAAAGAGCAGGCTGCTGATAGAACTTTTGCTACCACTTCTGAAGCTCCATGGGGACCAAATCCAGTGAAGGAGAAAGCAGACAGCAGAACAGAGAGAAGATGGAGGTGACCTTGAGCAGAGGGAAGAGCCTGGGGCCTGACTCAGCCCTGAACCAACTGTTGGGCTTTAGATAAATTAACCACATGCCTCTGGGTCTCCTGTTTCCAAACCAGAGCACCAGACCACATATCTCCGGAGTTTTTAATGTATGGTGCTCTGGGCTTTGGAGACTAATAGCCAGGAAGGTAGAAGCAGCGGGTAGCCCTACATGCCCTGGATGCAAAGAGGGGAGATACAGGAGGCAGCTTCCAGTGCTGTCACGAGCTGAGGCTGAGAAGGTCGTGGACTTAGAGTTGTCCACTGGGTTTGGAGAGAGGCAGGGCCTTCTGAGAGAGTAGCAGGGCCACATTGCCCATCTCCTGTTTAGGACATTGTGTCTACAATTTCTTTTGTTATAAGGGGCCAGGAATGGGTCTGTTCAGGTGGGAAAGTGTCTCTGTACCAAAGCTGAGTGGCCAGCCCTGACGTGTATGCCAGGGCAGCACATTCTGTCCTGGCTGCTGACCCATTTCTCAATGCCAGGTGGCAGGAACCCCGCCGTTGAAACGCATAGCTCCAGGGTAATTAGGTTCTGATCAAGCAGTTCTGGGAAATGATACTCTCCTCTCATAAACAGATGAAGAGTTCCTGGGAGGCAGGAGGGATGTGATGTCATGTGGCAAGTCCCCTTTCTGTCACTCTGACTTTGGCTATTCCATCCAGCTGGTTTTCTATGGTCCACATAAAGAGAACACCAGGCAACTTCAGACACAACTTCATGAGCCCAGGAGAGAAGACTGAGGGGCCCTGGGAAGACCCCCACCTCACTGATAAACTTCTCCCTCACCCAGATACCATAGGGACTCAGATGACATACATTTTTTCTGTTAGGACTATAAGGCAATATAATCCTTAATGGCCATTTGTAAGCTTCCCACCATAGAACAAAAGACCAAGAAAGATTTGTTGGACACCAGGAGTCAGACCATGTTAGGAATTGAAACTGTCCTAAAGACACCTCATCGCACACTGCATTCCGTCCACATTCCAAGCCCACCTCACCTCCCTGACCCACTGATGACAAGAGCTTCCCGCCAGGGACTGCCTACAAGGATGAAACTCCAGCTCCTGGGTGCTGCCATCATTGGTGTTGTGCAGCCCTGCCCTTTGGATGTCCCATCCCTCACCCCGTTTCCTTAAAAAAATCCATTTTCTTTCATCACCATCTGAGATGGCTATTTAGCCTGCCCGAGTGCACCATCCACTTTAACTTTTCATTCTTTGTCAATTATTTCCTCAGAGGGAACAATAACTAACCCTTTCCTCATCTCCATTCAGCAATGGCTCACCTATCACATCGTTGAGATCTTTCCTCAGATATCTCTCTCATCTTCAGCAAGGCCTTCCCTGCCCAGCCTGTCTAAAATGGAACGTTCATCAACCTCTGTCATTCACGCAGCTTTTTCTTTGCAAGCAGTTCCCACTACTTGACATAGTATATATTACATTGTCTTCCTCATTAGAATGTGACTTCCATGGAGGCAGAAATGTTGCTTGTCTTGTTCTCCGCTATCTCTCAAAGGTCTAGGAAAGAAAGCTCCTGGCACTGAACTATAAATACTGGATAAACATCAGTCAATCAGTATTGGAGAATGAGTGGATGAGTGAATGAGTGGATGGCATTGAGATGGTCCATGCCCTGAGGAGGCCAAGGACAGAGGCTATGATGTTTGGTTACTATTTTAGTCCCATTGCCTCGTACAATCCCTGACACATCATAGATTCTCAAGTATCATTGAGTAAATAAATAAAAGAAGTAAGAAAGAAAGGACCAATGTCTATCCCAACATCCCCACAGTCCCAGAGAGCACTGGGATTTGGAGCACCTGGAATGAGCACCAATGAAGCAGAAAAACTGAACAGACGACAAGGAGAACCAAAGATGCTCGAGGCACCTGTAGTCTTTTGAACCTCTAAGATGAGAAGGTCCCTGTCATACAGCTTTAAGGTTGGGTTCTGAAATTCTGCTTTCACCATAGGAAGTGATGCATCAGCCAAAAGGATAGGCTCTACGACCTTAATCGCTTAACCTCTTAGGCTCTATAAATGGTTAAATGAATGAATGAATGAATGAATGAATGGTAACACTGCTGTGGGAACTTTCAGTGGTTCAAACTTTCAATGAAGCATTGAGGTAGATGGGTATTAGATTGCATGCAAAATTAGGTTGCCTCAAGGACATTCTTCGAGGAAATCTTGCCATTTGTGATAAGATGGGTAGATCTGGAGGGTATTATGCACTGAGGAAAATAAGTCAGAAGGAGAAAGAAAAATACCACATGGTTCCACTTGAATGTGGAATCTAAAAATAAAACAAACTAACTAAAACAAGAACAAACTCACAGATACATAAAACAGACTCATGGTTACCAGAGGGGAAGTGCGGTTGAGAGAGGGCAAAATGGGAGAAGGAGATCAATTGTATGGTGAGGGGTGGTAACTAGACTTACAGTAGTGAACACTATGTTGTGCACACAAATATCTATAGTAATACAAGGGTAATATGCAAATCGACCAAACAGCCAAATAGCAGAATGACCATCCAGACGACCTTCCAGATGACCATGCTATGACACCCACTGTCACCAGGCCAGCCAAGGTGGATGCAATGCGATTGGTTGGGGAAGGCCTCACCATCACCCCACAGAGGGAGGCCCAGGACACCGGCCAGAGACTATAATGTTTGGTTACTATTCTAATCCCATTGACTCATACAACCCCGGACACCTTATAGACTCTCACCTATTGCTGAATAAATAAATAAAAGAAGGAAGGAAGAAAGGGCCATTGTTCATCCCAGCATCCCCACAGTAAAAAAAAAAAAAAAAAAGAACAACAGCATATTAACTTTCTGCAACAAAATTACACAAAATGGCGGCTTAAAAAGGAGCTCATTCTCTTGGTTCTGTAGGACAGAAAGCTGAAATCAGGGTATCAGCAGGCTGTGCACCCTCCAAAGGCAGCAAGAGAGAATGCTCTATTGCTTGCTCCAGCCCTGCTGGCTGCAGGTGTTTCCTGGCTGCACCTCTCCAATCTTTGCCTTCATCTTCAGATGACCTTCTCCTCTCTGCTGTCTCAACTCTCCTTTGCCTCCATCTTATACTTGTCATTGGATTCAAGGCCCACTTGGATAATCCAGGATAATCTCACCTTGAGATCCTCTGAAATACCCTTTTTCTAAATAAGGCCACATTCATGGGTTCTTCAAACGAGGACATGGACAGATCTTTTGGGCAGGAGACACCATTTAACCCACTGAAGTCAGTTTCATTGCTTTTTGTCAATTAGAAATATATATGTCTTACACACACATTTATTAGTCCACTTGATCACCAACTTTATTTGCCCAACTTTGCTCTCAGTGTATTTTGCTATTTCCAAAACTTAATCAACTCTTAAAAGATGAGGAAATGTGTTTTAAGGCAAATAATGAAACACTTCATCCTAGAAGCATAAATAGAGAGAAAAAAAATGATTTACCAACATCCACAAAAATTGACCCATGGAAAAGGTATGCTCTGAGCTCTGTCTTTCCCTGTGGCTGGCTCCTCCAATCAGCAGAAGAGGGATTTGGATTTTTTTACTTGAAAAGTATGCTCAGTCCACTTTCTACTCCTCCTCTGCCCTCACTCAGCAGTTGCTTTTTCTGTTTTTAATCCAAATATATGTTTCCTCGATTATTCTTAGAACACACTCGTCTGCCAAGTTAAATATGGTTAAGACAGCTATTTATTGGTCTTGTGATGTTTTTTAAGGGCAATGTCAGGGCCTTCACAAAGCCATAATTTTTCACAGAATCATCTAAAGGCTTAATTTATATGATTTCTCTTGTCCTGGCTCGAGTCAATGAACTACAGTGACGTCAGTGAAGATTGCAGATGAGTTTCCCGAGATTATACTCCAGTTATTGGTTTGGAGCAAATAGAATCCTTTGCTGAAATATAACTGCGCTGATAAATGCTCACCAAGAATAAACTGGAAAGAGCAATGGATGTAGAAATAGAACAAGTAATTGCCCTGACTTTTAAAAAGATGTACTTCGGCGATGAGTCAAATTCCATACAATTTTTAAAGGAAGGCAGAAGCAAAGTCCTGGGAAGATTATTTGTAGAGTCTTTAGAAAGTGGGAGAAAGGGGAAAAAAACTGAGCTTTAAGAGCACACCCTAGTGACCAGTTAGCGCCTCTCCCCGGGGCTGTGGGTGGGGAAGGTTTGCCTCACAAAGCAGAGGTACTGGGAAGAGGTTTTATGCAGCATTAATTAAAATGTAAAGAAGAAAGAGCCCCTACCATCTTCTCTCTCATTTCCTTTTTTAAATTGTGAGTAGGCAAATGTGTGACTGACCATGCAAGGATATGGATTATTGTAGCAAAACACTAATCTGACACACATTTTATGAAACCCATAATAGACTTGCTGTTGATGAATTAGAGCCACCAGTCACTGTACGGAGGCCATTATATTCATCTCCAATATTTATGACAACCCTGCCCTTTTATAGATAAGGAAATTAGGACTCAGAAAGCAAAGACTTTACCCAAGGCCACAAATAGAATTACCTCAATTCCAAAATGCCATTGACTGTGGGACTCGCCATTGATTTCATAAGTGTTTTACAGGGACCAACAAAAAAACACACTTCATTAAGTGTACAGCTCTGTTGTAAGATTGATAGTGCTTTCAAAAACATTAAAATTTGAAGGAAAAAAAGAGCATCTGAAACACATAGAAGTATGGCAGTACATCGGCCCTGAGGAAAGACTTACTCTCAAGGTCTTTCTGCTCCAAGACCCAGGTCCTCTCCGCAGCAGCCAGCTCGCTCCCTGCTCTGCGCATCTTGGCCAACTAGGGCAGATCACACAAAGAACTGAAACCAATACAACAAACCACAGTATTAGTCGTCGCATGTCTGGTTAGCTTTTCTTTTTTCTTTCTTTTCTTAATCCTCACTTGAGGACATTTTTCCATTGATTTTTAGAGACAGTAGAAGAGAGAGGCATAGCCATAGAGAAATATCGATATGAAAGAAACACATCAATTGGTTGCCTGCTGCACACACTTTGACTAAGGCTCAGGGTGAGGAGGAGCCTGCAACCAAGATACAAGACCTTGACCGGAATCAAACTCAAGACCCTTTGGTCCATAGGCCGACACTCTATGCGCTGAGCCACACTGGCTAGGGCTGATTAGCTTTTCTGTAATCCTAACCAGTAAGTACCCTGATATCAGACACCATTGATTCAACAACATCCTCTTCGTCCATTTCCTTATTCTGCAAATATTGTGAGCAGACCCCATGCTGAGTCCTGGAGGGACAGCAGGGAGCAGAACTCTGTCCTCAGGAAGCTGGCAACTGGGTTAGAGGAGGTGGCAAAGGGGAGGCAGGGGCGTTATCAACTCATTACCCAAACCAAGGAGAGGTTGAGCTGGGATGTGTGATGTGCAGATGCCCTCGAGGCCTCTCTAGGGGGAGATCATGGATGGCATTCTTGAATTGAGGTCTTGGAAGAGTTACCTTCACTAAGACAGAAAGGAAGAGTGTGGCTCTGGCTGGTGTTCCCAATGGTTAGAGCATCTGCTTGTGCACTGGAGGGTCATGAGTTAGATTCTTAGTCAAGGGCACATAACCTGGCTTGCAGGTTCCATCCCTGCCCCCGATTTGGGGTGCATGCTTGGGACAAGCAATCTATATGTTTCTCTCACATCAATGTTTCTCTCTCTCTTTCTATTGTAGTTGCATACGAGAACTAGACAGGGTAATCCTGTTGCTTTCTTTCCCTTTCCTCATTCCCCTTCCGGTCTCTCTAAAAATAGCTTCCCTCCTTGGGTGAGGATTTTTTTAAAAGAAAAGAAAGGAAGAGTGTGCTCAGCAGATCAGAGTGTGTGCAAAGGTCGTGTGGTGAGTGACAGCAGCAGGGATACAAGGAAGTAGAACCAGGGAGTGAGGAGGGTGGTGAAGTAGCTGGGCCATCACAGAGAGATTCAGAGGCCACTTGGTCACTGTCCAGAGCGGCAGGTAAGAGGACAGACTTCAGAAACTGTCTCCTTGGGCTCGAGTCCCCACTCTATGACTTACTTAATGTCTCTGTTTGCTCATGTGAAATATGGGGATATTAATGGAAAGATTAAATTAATTAATACTGGTGAATATAAAACTTTTTACAATAGTGCTTGACACACGTCTGTGCCATATACACATCTGTTATTATTCTAAAAGCAACAGGAAATAGCATAGCTTAGTAGCAAGAAGGTAACATCATCAGGTTGGGTTTTAAATAGTCATTCTAACCTCCATAGTAAACATGGATTGTAGGAAGACAAGAAGCTGTGGTTTGGCCAATGGTTGAAAAAAATGGTTGAAAAAAAAAAAGTGGAGAGAAGTGGACAAAATGAAGAGATAGGAGACAAAATCAACAGGACTTGGAGAGAGAGAGAGGAGTTTACATCTCAGATACAGTTACCATCCTTCCCCCTTCGCAGCTCTCACACACCCAAACACACACACACACACACACACACACACACACACACACACGGAAACTTAGAAGGAAAAGCAAGAAATCTATTTTCTAAGAATTGCAAGGAAGTCCGAAAATTAAAAAACAAACAAACAACAAAAAAAACACAACAGGTATTCTTTTTAACCTGCAAAACTACCAAAGTTGTCAGCTTTCCATTTGTCTGTTCAGGGTGGAATAAGAGCAATTTTCAGACGTGATTCTTTATCTCCACATCTGTAGAAATCAACATTGCACAAGTCAGGAATAAAGGCATTTTGCTAGGTAATCAGCAGCTGTCAGGAAATGCTCAAGGACTCATTTATTTTGGGTACGAGAACTAGACAGGGTGATCCTGTTCTTTAGTTGTTTTTCTTTTGTTGTTATTTTATCTCAGAATCCAAAGTGTTTTATATATGTGCCACCCGTGGATATGTGCCAAGTGTCAGGTTTGCTTCCATGCAGCTTGTCCCTCACCTCCTTCTGCCATCTGCAATGCTGAGAAGCCTTTCTGCTCTTTTCAGGGTCCTCCTGCCATTTGAGAGATCCTCAAGAAGCTCCCTGAGCTCTGCTCTGGTGCTGGGTTTCCTACATGCCAAGGGTTTAAAACAGCAGAAATTCAGGAACGTGTGGGAAACGTGGTTGGTTGTGATTCAGAGTCCTAGTCAGGCAATATGGTGATTTGGATTGTGTCCCCAAACTCCATGTCCACCTGGAACCTCAGAATGTGACCTTGTTTGGAAACAGGGTCTTTGTGGGTACAATTAATTAAGGATCTTAAGAAGAAATCATCCTGTATTTAGTGTAGACCCTATCATCCTTATAAGTAGAGGGAAGGACATAGAACAATACAAAGAGGATGATGTGAAGATGGAGGCAGAGATTGGAATGACGGGTGTATAAGCCAGGAAAGGCCAGGAGCTGGAAGAGGCAGGAAATGACTCCCCTAGGACTTTGGAGGAAACTTGGCCCTGCTGGCACCTTGATTTCAGACTTTTGGCCTCCAGAATTATGAGAGAATCAATTCTGCTGTTTAAGTCACTAAGTTTGTGGTCATTTGTTACAGCAGCCCTAAGAAACTAATACAGATGGCGTGTGGGTGCAGAAGATGGAGAGAAACTAGGGAGAATGGCAGAGGGATGGGTGGTATCAAGGAAAGACAAGATATGAACAGAAACCCCTGTCACTCCCATCCCAACAGAATGACTTTCAGGACCACTCTCAGCCAAAGTCTGGTTAAAGAATCAGAGAGAAGATTGTTGAACCGTTAAATAAAACATCAACGGCATGGTGAAAATCAACCAATATTTTTTCTCCCCACCCTCCTCTCAGTGAAGTGAGAGAACTCTTCCTGCTAAGCATTAGCTGAACACATGGCCACCCAGCCAGACATCACCTTCTCCACACCCCTTCGCAGCTGGATGTGTCCATGTGACTGGATTCTTACCAACATTAAGTCAAGGAAAGTGACATATGTGACTTTGGAGTCTTGAATCTGCAAAAATTGGACACATGCTCCCCTTTCCTCCTATCCCATGAGCTGGAATGCAAAAGTAGTATCATTGAGACAGCTTTAACAGGGGACAAGAGCAGTGTTGCAGGGCTGCACCAACAGGAAAGTCACTACACACTTGACATGTGGCTTCTTCAAACAGATCTCTGTAGGTATGTAATGCACTTGGGATCAAAGTCTCAGTACCAGAGGAAGAACGTAAAATATAGCTCACTAGCACTTAATTATTTTGATTGCATGCTGAAATTATACAATTTTAGATACGAGTTAAACACAATGTAATATGGAAATGAATTTGACCTGCTTCACTGTGCTTTTTTAAATGAGGCTACTGGAAAGTTAAAAATCATAGAAGTGGCTCACATTATATTTCCACTGGACTGCATTGCTCTAGGTCTTGTTGAGGAAAACTACCACCCACAGGCTAACTCCTGCCCACCACTTGTTTTTGTCAATAAAGTTTTATTGGCACACAGCCATGTTCCTTTATTTACGTATTGGTTCTAGCTGCTTTAATCCTGCAATGACAAAACTGAGTAGTCACAACAGAGGCCATTTGGATCACAAAGCTGGAAATGTTCATTGCCTGGGCCTGCACAGAAAATATTTGCTGATTCAGGAGAGAAGGCACCTGGGTCTCGAGGACCAGGGCTCAGGACCAGAGTTGCCTGCCCAGCCTGCGCCAACTTCCAAAAACTCAAGTGTTATGTGGGAGAGGAGTAAACTGAAATCTTATGTAAAGCTCTGTTTGTTTTTTTATATCATTGCAATAGTTTAACATTTATCCTAAAATATGATGGGGTCCCCACAAAATGATGTGCAGTGAGAGGTTCCCAAAGATGAGTATTTAGGGTGAGACAGTGGAGTTAGAAAAAGACATTTCTCAAGCTTTGCCCAGAAACTTGGGCCCAGAATGTTAATTGTCACCATAAACCATGGGCCTGTAATGTAGGGTCAAAACTTCATCTGGGGTTGGCATCTAATTCTGAAAAAAACAGTGGATAATAGGTGTCATGGAGGTTAATTGCCAGCTTTTACTCAACGGTCACACTCTTGGCATTTTAATCCCCTTTGTCACCAGGCTACCACTCATTTAAAGCCCTCAGTAATAATGACAGTGCTGTTTGGAGACAGTCTCCAAAACGTGCAACCGTCTCTCTTTCCCAAGCTGAATATCTGAATTCCCCAAGGGACATCACAGTGTCCCCAAATGGGAAATGCCCAAACACATAAGCCGGGGTTGGGGGGGTGGGGGGGGGGGGGGGGGGGGGGCGTGGAGAGGGCTTTTCTCTCCCTGTCTCCTAAACCTTGAGCTTCCCTTTTCATCCCCCACCTGCCAACTGCCAACTTTCAACAGAAGCGTGTCCCCTTCACAACGCATTTGCAGTGCAGTTACTTACCTATATTCCCAATGACAGCAGTGCCTTGGGTAATAAATTCTCCTCTCTCCGACATGCTTGAGAAGGCAGCCTCTGTAAGGATATTTTTGGCAGAATTAACCTATAAACTGAGGGCCTTATTACTGGGCACAGCTTGCAGCCCTACACTCCAACCCCAACCTTTCCTTTCATTATGTAATGTCACAGTAAGATATGGTACTGTTTTCATGGGCATTAGATCAGCTTTGCAAATGGTCAGCCATTAAAGGAAGGCAAAAATATATGCAAGATGGGTAGGATAGAGTGTTCTCTCTGTGTATGCATGTGTGCACATGTGTGTGTATGTGTGTAGACATGTGTGCACACGTGTGGATATGCATATGCACAACCAATTCCCAGTGTCCAAAATTATCCATCCATTTCAGGAAGTTACTGTAGATGTTCACAGAAATCCACATTTTTTAAAATTTATTATTATTGCCGAAACTGGTTTGGCTTAGTGGATAGAGCGTCGGCCTGCAGACTGAAGGGTCCCAGGTTCGATTCTGGTCAAGGGTATGTACCTGGATTGTAGGCACATCCCCAGGTGGAGGTGTACAGGAGGCAGCTGATCCATGTTTCTCTCTCATCAATGTTTCTAACTTTCCCTCTCCCTTACTCTCTGTAAAAAATTAATAAAATATATATATTTTTAAATCTATTATTGTTCATTTCAGAGAGGAAGGGGAAGGGAGAGAAATAGAAACATCAATGGTGAGAGAGAATCATTGACCAGCTGTCTCTTGCATACCCCACACTGGGGATAGAGCCCAAAACTTGGGCATGTTCCCTGACCAGGAATTGAACCATGACCTCCTTGTTCATAGATTGACACTCAACCACTGAGCCATGCTGACTGGGCCAGAAATTTGTATTTTGAGTTTGGCCACCAATTGTCATATTTGAAGCAAATTCAAAAGTAGTATTTTATGAACTTTCATTTATTCCACTTTCACTCCGAAGGAAAACTGATAGAGGAAAGGCTAGAATGTGGTAGATGCTAGAAGCATGTGGACATCTGCCTGTGCATTTAAGATCCTGGGTATGGACCATGTTTCCTGGACACATTTCAGAGAGGACAAGAGGTTTTATTTTCTTGGGGTAAGGCTGACACCAGATGTGAAGCTATTCTTCTGGAATTCCTGTTGCTTGAGGCAATAATTTCCCAAAGTTCTATTTCTATTGTCTTCCTCATTGTAACCCTCATATACTTTTTTTTTAAATTTATTATCATTTATATTCAATATTATTTTATATTTGTTTTAGGGGCTCAGCACAGTGGTTAGACTATCATATACTTTATCAATCGTCCTTCTTGATAATTCCAGTACACACCTGACTCCATGCATAGTTATTATAATACTAGAGGCCCAGTGCATGGATTCATGTACTGGTAGGGTTTCTCAGCCTGGCCTGTGCCCTCTCACAATCTGGAACTGCTTGGGGGGTGTTGGACTGCTGGTTTTGCCCCAATTCCCATATTCCAGGCCAAGGAACCCCACCAGTGCACAAATCTGTGCACTGAACCTCTGGTATGCATATAAGATCTTTGGTTAATCTCTTCCCACCCTCCCTTTTTCCCCTCTTCTGAGATTCATCAGTCTGTTCCATGTTTCCATGCCTGTGCATTGAGCATCTGCCCCCTGGTGGTCAGTGCATGTCATAGCTACCCATTGAACAGTCAAACTTGTCAAAAGGTCAATTAGGCTTTTATATATATAAATTATCAACTATATTTCCTTTGCTGTACTTGACATCCTGTGACTATTTATAACCACCAATGTGCTCTTCTTAATCTCTTCACCTTTTCACCCATCCCCTGAACCTCCTCCCCTCTGACAACCGTCATTCTGTTCTCTGTATTTATGAGTCTGTTTTTGTCTTGTTTGTTTATATTGTTCTTTTGATTCCACATATGAGTGAAGTCAAATAGTGTTTGTCTTTTTTGGATTTTTCTAGGTCCATCCATGCTGTTGGCTGGGTAACATTCCATTGTTTATATGTACCACAGCTTTTTATCCACTCATCTATTGATGGGCACTTGGGTTGCTTCCATATCTTGGCTATTGTAAATAATGAATAGATATTTCTCCAAAGAAGACATACAGATGGCCAATAGACATATGAAAAGATGTTCAACATCACTAATCATCAAAGATGCAAATTAAAACCATAATGAGACATTACTTCACACCTGTCATATTGGCTATCATCGATAAATCAATAGACAGGTGTTGGTGAGGATGTGGAGAAAAGGGAACCCTCGTGCACTGTTGATGGGAATGTGGACTGGTGCAGCAACTGTGGAAAGCAGTACAGTGTTTCCTCAAAAAATTGAAAATGGACCTGCCCTATGACCCAGCAACCCCACTTCTAGATATATATCTGAAAAAAACCAAAACACTGATTTGAAAGAATATATGCACCCCTCTCATTCTTGAGTGCAATTGTATTCTAATAATTTTTTCCATTTTGTCTCAAAATATCGCAAATCCATGAATTAGTCTTTGTTTATCTTCCCTTTCCTTTTCCTACCTCTCTAATCCTTTCCCACCTTTGCCTGGGCCAAACCTCAGCAAAGCTCAGCTGGCCGCTCTCCAGAGCCTCCTAACTGTCCCTCTGCCTCCCGGAGGCCTCATGACCTTCCTGAAACAGAACAACCTTCCACAGTTCTGCTTGCAAATCCAAACTGACTGTCCATTGTCTGATTCTCAGGGCAGCACCAAACCCTCTGACCCCAATTGACTTCTCTTCTCTCACTTTCCCTCCCTCCCCTGCACGCACAAGCAAAGCTCTTGCCATATCAAATTCCTCACTGTTCCTGAAAGGTGCTCTCTCAGGCCTCCCCCACTTTTATACATCTTCCCGCCTGGACCCTCCTCAGCTCTACCTAGTAAACTATTTACCCTTCAGAACCCGATTTCAAGATCACCTTTTCTTTAGGACTTTCCTGGCTCCTCCCTTCCTATCTGGATTTTTGTTTTTTATTTGCCTTTACCTTTGCTATGAGACACATTTATCGCATTGCATTGTAATTGTGGCAGTTGAGATGCTAAGATTGCCGGCTACGCAGCAAAGCTGCCTAAGACAGGCTCTTTTCAAATTTTCACTATAAGTAAATAAGCAGAGATGCTTTTTCACTTGGGATAGATTTCTAAAAGTGGCATGAGAGATGTAAACAAAAATCATAAAGCAAATATAAAGCAGCAACAATAGTAAGAAGAAAAATGCCAGAAAACTTTCCACATTTTGAACGAAACAGAGCTTTTCACTCAATCATTAAAATAGAATATGTTGGCTCCCTTACAGAACACACACAGAGAGAGAGAGAATGGATTCAAGAACCACAGAGCCAACACACTTCTTTTTTTTTAGCTTGACAATATTATTTCTTTCTAAATGGAGAAACTAAGGAAATGAGATAAGTTAAGTCAACAAGTGAAAAGGCAACCCACAATGGAAGATAAATTAACAGGCTTCAGTGAGTCCTCCTAATGGGCTCCCTCCCATCTCCAGCAGCTGAGGGATCGATAGGGATGCTAAGTGCTTGGGGAGCCAGGGGTGGACAGCCGGGGAGGCATCACAAGTCAAGCATCGCTGCAATTTCATTAAAGACCCGGGGGTGACATCGGCCATCGATTTTGTTTTTCCCAGAACTTTTCTCTGATTTGGTGCTTTGTGAAGATGGATGGCTGGAATCCTGGGCAGGGAGAGGGCAGAGAGGAAGTCCATGGATCAGAGTCCACACCCAAGGGGCTGGGCCTCAGACTTAGCCACCTTAAAGAGAAAATGGCAAACACCGAGAACGATGGCTCGGGAAGGCTGCTCTTGGCTTCAATGCTCCAAATGAAAACTCAGAGGAGGTTTGGAAGAGGCTTTAAGAGATTTTGCTTTGCCAGTAGAAAAGCCAGGTTAAATTCTGAGCTCAGAAGCTACCTAACCGTAAATTTGGACAAATGACCCTACCTCCCTATGACTCAGTTTCCACATTTGGAGAATGGGAACATGAAAACCACCTAGCTCCAAGAACCACTGTGAGGTTCAGTGACATCATTCATGGGAAGTGCTTTACCTTACAGTGAGCATTCAGGAAATGCTGGCTGCTAGTTTGGGTGGTGTGCTTTTATTATTATTGTGTGGATAATAACAATATTATTATTAATATTATCAGGTTGATCCATGCTTTTGCATGTGCTGTATTTCCCACCCGAAACGTCTTTCTCCTTTGTCTCGTCCCCCTCTTTAACACCCACACTCCTTCATGACCTAAGTCAAATGCTACCTCCTCTGGGGAGTCTTCCCTCACCCCCACAGGTCTGAGTTGGCTGACCCTCCTCGGTGTCCCCATGGCACCCTGTTCTGCATTTGCAGCACCTGACACAGGTGCCCAACAAACACCTGTTGAGTAAAAGAATGATCATATATAATAAAAGGCTAATATACATATTGACCAAACTATGGAAGGACCGGTCACTATGACTCGCACTGACCACCAGGGGTCAGATGCTCAATGCAGGGGCTGCCCCCTAGTGGTCAGTGCACTCCCACAGGGGAACCGTTCAGTTAGAAGCTCTGAGCCAGGCTCAAGGCTGGTGAGTGTAGCCGCAGAAGCATTTGGACATCCCCTGAGGACTCCCGGACTAAGAAAGGGCACAGGCCTGGCTAAGGAACACACCCCCGCCAAGTGCACAAATTTCATGCACTGGGCCTCTAGTATAGTACAATTTCAAGTCCCTGGAAAACTCCTCTGCTTCCAGAAGTGCCTCTCCCAGTTCATAAAATTCCACCATTAGGGCCTTTCCTTCTACTTGAGACTCTGGTCTCATTTAAGTTATATATAGGTCTCCCTGCTGCTACCTGCCACTCAATGTATGTGGTAGATGACCCCAAAATATTTGAAGAATCAAATTCATTTAGAGATTGGGTGCCTCTAGAAAGAAAATTTTGCACATCAATAAATCAGAGAAGAGGGGATGGTGGAGAGAGCATACAAAGTACCTTCTCAGTGGGGACCTATCCCTAAACCAGAAACTGGGCTGCTCCCACACAAGGCAAAGTTCAAGGAAAGGGAAGGTTTCTTCTGGGTCCTCTGATTCTCCCTGTGGCTCCTCTTTCTCCTACTTCATCTCCTGAGCCAGGCTCAGGATGCCTTGGGCTGCTCCACACTTTAGAGGCCACACTTTTCTGAGCAGCAATATGTAATCCTCAGGAAAGGTGATTTGGATAAAAGAAGAGCACCTACTGTGTGCTGGGCGCTTCACACGCAATTCACTAATGCCTCCAAGAATCCTGAAAGGTAGCTGTTATTAGCTCCATTTTACAGATGAGGAAAGTGAGGCTCAGAGACATTAACACCTTGTCCAAAGTCACACAGCAAAGAAGCTGTGGAAAGTCCACATCACAGCACCAACCACCTAAGAGACTCTCAGTAACTGCATGTGTTTTATTGGCAAAAACCTGGCCACCCTACTCTATGTCCCAGGTTGGGTAAAAAGTACTCAAGCTCGCTGTCTTGTTAGGTTCAGACCATGAATAGCTTTCTGGCATTTTCCTTCTTAGTATTGCGCTGTATCCAGGCTTGCTTTTCTGTTTCCAGGTTTCCAAATTTATGTGCTATCTCTCGGTCATTTATCTATACCTTCCTTCTCAAAGTTTTCAAAGGGTTATCAAGCACTAGGCTTGCTCTCTGCGGGCTGACATATGCAGTGTTGATAGAGAATAGAGAAGAAATAGTGTGTTGAAACATTTTTTTTTAATGCACACACACTCACTCAACACGAGATAGTAGTGGGTGATATGCTAAAAAGAAATGACATTATGTTTAGACCAAAAACCTTGCTGGGTGACAGCCAGTCAAGACAGCCCTACCTAATGGATAGTGCAAGCATTGTTTGGGGACATTTACTGCAGAATACAAGGGGGTAAAGGCACCAAAGGTGAACAAAATATCATCCTTCATAGGCAGAAACTCAGGCAGTGACAGAAAATAAATTGCTGGAGAAGCATCTCTTAAAGAAGAGTAGCTTTAAGCGTCTGCCTGACTTGAGTACCAGAAGCTGCCAGGGTTTTATCAACTGGAGGGATGGAGCTCAGCAGAAGAAATCTGTTTTATTTTTCGTTGGGGGATGTGGCGTGATGCAGTGAAGGCTGGTTGTGTGTGGAGAGACCTAACAATGCCTGGCTTCTTTTACAGAAGTAAGCCCTGTCTTTCTTTCTTTTTAAAACCACATGTTTTACATCAACTTTATAGTTTGGGAACAAATACAGGAAAATATGAGAGTCATAAAGGAAAATGTGGGAGATCACAAACTGTGGTATCAAAATCCTGACTCTAGCGACTACTACCTATGAGACTGTGGTAAGTTACTGAACCCCTGTGTATTAGTCAGGATGGGATAGGCTCTACCGCAGTAACGAATATGTCCAATAGCTCAGTTTGATTTCTTGCTCCTGGCCAGTTTGATGCAGGTTGGTCACCAATTCTTGGTAGCTTAGCTCCAAGTGGGGACTCAAGGATGCAGGCTTCTCCCGTCTTCTGACACTGCTATGTTAATACATAGCTTCTGTGGTTGCTATGGAAGGGGAAAGGGGTGTGGTGGACAGTTCAGGGGCGGGGGTGGGAGTTAGGGCCAGGCCTGGAAATGACATGCATTACTCTGCCCATTTTCCATTGGCCAAAGTCCATAGCATGACCCCACCTAACTGTCACAGAGGCTAGAAAGGTGGTCCTCCAGCATGAGCACATGGGATCATCTCTGCCACACTGAGCATCTGTACAATGGAGGTGATACAAGGCAACTTTCTGCCATGTCGCTGTGTGATTAATTGCTCATGCAAAGGCAGTTGTTATCTGAAGTTGAGCTGATATAGGCTCAATTAAGCTGTCCTAAAATTTGGTCTGGGTGGTGGTCACATTCAGAGAGAAGAAAGTAGGATGGTGGTCACTGGGGCTGGGAGGGAGATAGGCAGTTCTTATTTAATAAGGTTCAGAGTTTCCATTTTACAAGATGGAAAGTTGTTTTGGAGATGGGTGGTGGTTGCATCATAATGTGAATGTACTTAATGCCACTGACCTTAAAAATGGTTAAAATAGTAAATTTTATGTTATGTTACTTTATCCCAATTTTAAATGATTTTAAAATTTAGATATGAGCCGAAACCGGTTTGGCTCAGTGGATAGAGCGTCAGCCTGCGGACTGAAAGGTCCCAGGTTCAATTCTGGTCAAGGGCATGTACCTTAGTTTCGGGCACATCCCCAGTAGGGGGTGTGAAGGAGGCATCTGATCAATGTTTCTCTCTCATGGATGTTTCTAACTATCTCTTTCCCTTCCTCTCTGTAAAAAAAAAACAATAAAATATATATATATTTTTAAATTAGATATGAGTTGGCCTGGCTCGAGGACAGGGTGGTAACTGGTCCATGGTGTTGTTGTTAAGCGGCAAGGAGGTTAGTTCTGGCTCAAAACTTCTGAGGAAATGAAGGAGTTTTAGATGACCCGCCCTATTTGTGCTGTATTGGGAAGCCTGGTGTTTAAATCTCTTAAAGTCCACCCTGAATGCAGTCACTTATCAAGAAAAAGAAGGAGGCATCACGTAGTAGCAATGGTCATTCATTTCCCAGGCACCCCTAGCTGGCTTCTCTCCTCCAGGAGTCTTATCTCAATCTCGGTTGCCTTCGGACTGAATCCCAGCCCCACACCACCTCTGGGGAGCTTTGAAAAGATAGTAAACCCAGGCAGAAGCTCGATCCAATTAACTCTGCTCGCGCGCGCACCGCCCCTCCCCCCCACCCCCCCCCCAAGCTGGGGTCTGTTTGAAAAGCGCCCCAGCTGACGTAAATGTATATCAGCTTTCTGCAGAGCTCCTAAAAGCGGGGGCCTGGGACAGACTCTGACTCAAGTCTAATCTCCGGCTCCTGCTGTGTGGTCTCAGACACATCCAATAACCTCTCTGGTCTTCAGTCTTGTCATCTATACAGTGGGGGCAATGAAAGTGGATGAGATCCTGGGTGGGAAGCAGGAAGTGCTTGCTGCTCTGACACATGCTGGTATGAACACTTCCTGTTACTGTTACTCCTGAGGGTTAAGGGCTTAGCACTCAGTGGTGTATGGTCTTATTACAAACACTTCCTGCTGGGAGTCGGGGCTTGCCACGTTTCCCAGACACGAATATAAATAATTAAATACAGATTTCCTCCTAGCATTCACCTGCCACGGAATGTGACAGGAGTGTTGCATTGCGGGGGGGGGGGGGGGGGGGGGGGGGGCAGTTGAGGGTGCCCCTTTAACCATGGCTCACTGGAATTTGTTCAGGCTGGTTTGAAGCTTGGGAGTAAACAGAAGAATTGGTGTGGTTCTGAGTTAAGCCAGGTTTGGGTCTTAATCTTCCTAAGCAAACCAATCCGACAGAGGCATGTGGGGCAGGGGGTGCACTGGAACTGGTGGGAACAGCAAGGCGGCTGGGCATGGAGGAGTAGAGGCTGGGAACATGCTCCAGGAGTTAGCCTATGGATGGAGTGACCTTGAACTTGGTCAGAGCAGGAGGAGAAGCCCAGACCCATTAAGTCAGAACCTCTTGGCAGTGGGGCCCAGGTGGCAGTAATTTTTAAAGTTTCCCAGGGGAGTCCAGTGGGTAGCCAAGGGGAGAGCCAGTCACAGAGGCAGATACAAGAGTATTCCAATCCAGTGTTGCTAGAACAGGCAAGTGATGGGTGGTGCGTGCATTATATCTCAATTAATCTGGTAAGAAACAAATGGGCAAGGATGGGAGTTACAGGATCCCAGGGAGGGCAGCCAGATTCTGACTCTGGGTGGGGGTGGGGCTCAGCCAGGCCTCCCTCGGGGGAGGGTATCCTCTCTGCTTAGACATCAGCAGTAGCCAGATGTGTTGAGGTAATGAAAGGAGAAGTGCTGCCTTAGTTCTCATTTGTAAAGTAACAACTCCTTGCATTATTGACAGTATAGGACACACTGCATAATTAAGTCTGTTAATGAGTATTAATAAATTGGCACATTTCTTCATTGAGATTAACACTTTTCAAACCTCAGGAATAGCTTCTGGTGGTTCTGTTGGATCCTGCCGGGCACTCTGGGAGAAGTCTCATGTGGAAACAGAAAAAGCGAGTCTGGACCAGAGAACCTCTGGGGCAGTTTTGACTCAGCCCCTTCCCTCCTCCCTGGCTCTGAGCAGTCATCAGTCCTGCTAAGTCTCCATGGTGAACACACTCCAGACACAGCCCCCAATAATCCCCTGCCCTGCCCTCGATGGCTGCTCCTCACATCAGGAGGTGGGTTTGTCTTCTCTCCTCTGGTATCTGGACTGGCCTGTGACCTGTTTTGATCAGTAGAAGGCTGTGGAAGATATTTTTTGAATGTCCAAGGCCAGGCCTGAAGAGGACTAAAAGGTTCTACTTTGTCTCTCTGGAGCCCACATGCCATGCATGCTGCAAGGAAGCACAGGCTAGATGAAGGATGATCAGAGCTTGCCCCTGGAGAGAGACCTGGAAGAATGCTATGAACTGAATTGCCTGCCCTCTAAAACTCATGTTGATGTCCTAATTTCCAGTATGACTGTATTTGGAAATAGGGCCTTTGGGGAAATAAATAAAGCTAAATGAAGTCACAAGGGTGGGGCCCTGATCTGATAGGATTAGTGAACTTAAAAAAAAAAAAAAAAAGGGGGGGGGGGGGGGGGGAGACCAGAGTTCTCTCTCCATGCATGTGCACCAAGGAAAGGCCAAGTGAACACAAAGCAAGAAGGTGGCTGCCATAAATAGAGCCCTCACAAGAAATCAATGCTGCCAGAAACTTCCTGGACTTCCCGTTCTCCAAGACTGTGAGAAAATAAATTTCTGTGTTTAAGCCACTCTGTCTATAGTATCTTGTTCTGGCAGCCTGAGAGGATGAATACATAGGATGAGAGAACAACTTGGAAGCTCCCAAGTAAATACAGACACATGAAAACCCCAAGTGAAAACAAAACAAAACAAAACCCAAGTGAGACCAGCAGAAAATCGCCTGCTGAGCCCTGGTCAGACCAAGTAACCTACAGAATCATGAGGAAATCCATAAGTCATTGTTCTAAGCCAATACGTTTTGAATTCTTTTGTTATACAGTATAGCAATAGTAACTGGGGATAAAATCTTCCTTTGGCACCTTTCCTGTCCTTTGTGGGCATCACAGTCTGACCTAACTAAGCCCATTTGGTCACACCCAATGATTGGCTGGGCAGCCACTAGCAGCCTCCCAATAGGGTTTTTTAACCTGAGGGTCATGGAATTAAAAAAGGTTTGAGAACTTGAATAAGGAAAAAAAAGTAACATCTTTATTTTCATTAACATTGTACTAAATGTATTCTCTTTTAATTATGAATGAGGCAACAAACCACAGTAGTATAAGAGTGCTTGTGACATTGTCACTAAAGAAATCACAGACAGGTTTTTTTTTTTTTTTAATCACATTACAATTGTTAAAAAGTGTCCTAAAATACCTTTTATGTTGATCACTGTCCACTGCCCAGACCTTACTATTTAAGATGTTAATAAAGGAGTGCATATCCTACCTAATAAAAGAGAAGTATGCAAATTGACTGCACCTTTGTTGCACCTACAAACCCTGCCCACCAACCAATCAGGGTGATTATGCAAATTAACCCAACCAAGGTGGTGGTTAATTTGCATACCCAGGCCAGAGTGAAGATTGAAGACAGCACAGAAAGAAGCCAAGCACTGAGTGAAGCTGTGGAGAAGCAAGCAGGGTGGAGGAGAAGGGAGAAAAGCAGGCAGGGCAGTGACCACAGCAGGAAGCCCTATTGCAGGAATCTTCCTACAACGGGCCTCTAGTATTATTATAATAAGTTTGTTAACTGGTATTTTGATAACTTATCTCCTCTGCAATACTAGTATTTTGCTTTATGATTTAGAACCATTATCCTTCAGTGGTATCTATAGGCTGCCCCAGACTATTAAAGGGGTGCATGGCCCTAAAATGAAATAAAAACTTCTGAACCAGAGGTCAAAGCTCTCTGCTCCACAAATTTCCCACCAGGTTGCATTGAAAGTTCCGGACTGAGCACCGCCATCTGCATAGACATTTATTACCAAGCTAATACTAAAGCAGTTTCTACAACTTCTTTGGGAAGCATGATCAAGTTCAAGGCCCTCTCTTTTCCTTTCTACGACATCTCCTCTGAAAGGTTCGTTCAAGGCAAATATTCTGGTTGCAGGTTTCAGCCAATGATTTGTTCCAAAGATCATCATAAAAATAGTTGGGCGGAAACCAGTTTGGCTCAGTGGATAGAATGTCGGCCTGCGGTCTGAAAGGTCCCAGGTTTGATTCTAGTCAAGGGCATGTACCTTGGGCATCCCCAGGAAAGGGTGTGCAAGAGGCAACTGATAGATGTTTCTCTCTCATTGATGTTCTGATTCTCTATCCCTCTCTCTTCCTCTATGTAAAAAATCAATAAAATATATTTTTTTAAATAGTTGGAATAAGAATAACATAATAATGGCTAATACTCAGATAGTATTCTAAGTATTCAACATGAATTAACTCATTAAATCTTCACAACCACCATATGAGGTGAGCATATTATTATCCCATGTTACAGATGAAGAAACCAAGGCTCACAGTGATTAGTGACTTGCTCAAGGCTACAGAGTTCATAAATGATAAAGCTAAATATGGAGCACACCAATTAAGCTGATCTCCTCAGGTGGAACCCAGGTATCAGTATTTTTAAGCTATAAAATTATTTAGTCTTCTTGTGCCTTAGTTTCTTCATCTGTGGATGGGAATAAAAATAGGACAGACCTCTAGGGCTAGGAGAATTAGCAAATGCTTGGAACTCTGCCTGCCATATGGCTATCAGTGATTACTATTGAAAGACTCTAGTTTCTTAGAAGCTTGTTAAAATTTAAAGAAGATGGAAGAGATGGCAAGGGGGGAAGGAGAAAAGAGGAAGGGAGTGGTCACTTACTGGCCACCTACTGAGTGCCAGGCGCTGTCTTGGGAACTGCAGACACACTATCTGATCTACTTCTCCTGACCACCAAGAGGTGAGGTTCAGGAGGATGAAATGCCCAAAGTTACACAGCAGAGAAGAAGAGGCAGGTTTCAAACCCAAATCTGTCAGGTTGCAAAGCCCTGTCCAGATCTACCTCTCACACCTGAGCAACAGCAGACAGAAACTGGAGTGAAAGTGGGAAGTTCTTTGTCTTTTTCTGAGCTTCAGTTTTCCCATCTCTTAATGGAGATGAAGTGAAAAATAGCCACCTCCCAGGATTGCTGAAAGAATCGAAAGAGATAATATTCCTGAGCTTTCTTTGGAAACCAAAATGTTTCCTTCAAATGAAAGAGGTGAGCAAATTACTGGAGAAGTCAGCTGGAGGGGACTGAGAGGAGGTAGGGGTGGGGTGGCCAAAGTGTGGACATGGTAGCTGGGGATGAGGATGGGGAGAAAGACCCAGCCTGGCGCTTGACCCAAGCAGCATGGGTTTGGGAGGGTGGCTTTGGACTGGACACCGTGTGAGGGCTGGACACTCAGTCCTCAACCCAGTTCTGTTCCCCTGAGTGTCAGGTTCTTTGTTTATTAGAGAAAGAAGAAGTGAGGACTTTGAGAGAAGTGTGTGAGCATATCTAAGAGCCACTAAGGCATTTTTAGCTACCAGAACTGCAGTACTGAGTGGAGGACACTCTGGAACTGTGTGAATCAGCTGATGGGATTTTCCAGCAAGTGGCCAGGCCTGCGAGGTAGTTAACAACCTAATTGAAGAGCTGATTTGGGTAACATGCTCAGAATGGTGCCCTGGCACGGGCTACCTGCTCTAGGTGGCAGCTGTCCAGGCTATCCAGCATGCTCTCACTGGGCACACCTGCCATAGTCTCCCTCAGTCCCACCCACCACTGTGCCTACGGCCCCTGACTGGGGCCCTAATGTGTGTGTCCATGCCACTCCTTGCTCTGAGTCTGATCTGTCTGTGCTCAGCCAGCCAGCCCACCATGGCCCTGGCTGCAGGGTGAGTGAGAGAATGAATGAATGAATGCACAAATACTTCTCTGTGTTCATTCACTGGGTACAAGTTGGCCCTTTGAACTGTAACTTGGTCCTAGAGGCAGGGGCTGCAGAAGGTGTGGGAGCAGGAGAGGCAAGCTGTGGGGTCCTGGCTAGGTTGCTGGTCCTCTCTGCACATGTGACACTGGATCTATAGACTCCAAGCCTGGGGCCCCTACAGAGTACAGCTTCTGAAAAGCAGGACGTCTCTCAAACAGGGTTTTCCCTCTTTGGGGAAAATTACAGCTTCCTAGCCAGGCTGGCTGTTCACTGGCCTTCTTAGGTTTCCCATCTCCCCAAGGTGAAATGAGATTCCTTTCCCAGCTCCCACCCCAGCTGGGCCGGGTCCCCTCCATCTGTCCAGGCGGTGTTCACCGTGTCTAGGAATGGGGTCCTGAATGAGGAAGGAAGGGCATTTGCAGATGTAACAACCTTGAGCCTCCGCACATCTGCTCCTGGCGAGTGCCTCGCACAGCGTGGCAGACACGATGGGTCCCAGTCATTAACTGGCTGTCAGGTTCTTCAGATGATGGAGCTAAAAATAGCACGCTATAGATAGAACTCCCACGCAGGCAGGCACAGCCTGCAATTGGAAGTGGGGAGCGGGGGCTGTGCGGCTCTCTCTCCCCTAAAGTAAGGTTCCTGCACATCTCCAGCCCCCTTCCCCCCCCCCCCCCGCCGCCGCTCTCCGGGGGGGGGGGGGGGGGGGCCCGCAAGTCCTCTGCCTCCAGCAGCATCCCTCCCTCCTGAACGGCAGATGCGCCCAAATGTCCCAAATCCGCGCTCATTTGTATGCCGCCCCCTGGATAAAAGTGATAAGGCCCCGTACACTCCAAGGAGATGCCCGCCGATGAAACCCCGTGCTGGCTCGCTCAGGAAGCGAGCTATTTATAGAATCCAAATATCAGCATTTTCCACCCATTTACACAAAGCAATTTCAGCCTTCTCAGATGAGAAAAGAGCAGCCCGGGCCGTCATTCATTCCGGGGCTGGAATCACATTCGGGGCCAGGAAGCCCTGATTTTTATAGGAAACCTCAAGGCAGGCTGGGATTAAAGATCAATGGCGACATAAAATGTGGGCTGTCATATTTCCCTGCGAACATGTCCCGGTAATAAAAAATGTTGCCTTAGTAAATAAACTCGGGGAGATGCATGGCTGGCTGCTGTTTATCCCCAGGCCTCACCCTCAGCGCTTGGAGCAGAAGAGAGACTTGCAGCCATAACGGGAGAACCACAGCTGAGCCGCCAGCTGCCCGCAAGCCTCCGACATGTTCTCACCTTCAGACGCTGCTGTGCTGGGGTCTTCTGTGCAGAGACGCTCACTGCTTCTCTAAGAAAAGGGTGAAATGCATTCCCAAACAATGATGAGGCTGGCAACCGAGCCGGCTGGCCAGCAGACCTGGGGGACAGATAGACTGGAGGTCAAGTAGGGCCCCTGCCACATCCTAGCTGGGTGAGTCCGGGAAGTTACCTAATTCCACTAAAGCTCTATTTCACACTTTCCAATTGGGGCATGGTTCTCACTCTCACTCTCGCTCTCAGCAAAGTTCCTGTGCATTTAGACCATCCCCTCCAAACCAATCTGACATTCTTGACTCCATGCCCTGATTCGGCCAAACCAAGCAGAGCAGGGAGCTGGCAGAAGGCTGTCTTTTTTCCAGGTCCCGTCTCCTCATTCCTTACTCCCTCCCCAACTCATCTTTCTCCTAGACCAGCGGTTCTCAAACTTCAGTGTCATCAAAATCTCCAGGCCAGCTCATTAAATCCCAGAGAGCTGAGATCTATCTCCAGAGCGATTCCGAAGGGCTGGGATGGGCCCTGAGAATTCACATCCCTGACAAGTTCCCAGATGATCCCAAGTGATACTGATCCCATCAGGGGCCACATTTTGAGAACCAATGATCTAGTAGGGGTGTCGAACTCAATCAGAGAAGGGGCCAAAATCTAAAATCCAGCCTAAATCGTGGGCCGAATGGTTTACTGAATAGTCATAAACTGTCATTGTGATGGAAACGCAGCGGAGTGCAGTGATGACAGCATGGTGCGGGCCACATTGCAAGGCCTGGTGGGACGGATTTGGCCCGCGGGCCTTGTGTTTGACACATGTGAAGAGAAATGGGAGGAAAAGTGAGGGACGAGGAAGCTCTGATGTCATTAATCACGTTTGGTAGAGTCTCAGTACATAAGCTCCTTAGGTCTTGCTGAGTCTGGACTTTGAAACCACCAAATCCTACCTAATAAAAGAGAAACATGCAAATTGACCGCACCTTTGCTATGCCCACAAGCCCCGCCCACAAGCCAATCAGGGTGAGTATGCAAATTAGCCCAACCAAGATGGCAGTTAATTTGCATATTCAGGCCAGAGTGAAGACTGAAGACTTGTAGAAAGAAGCCAAGCACTGTGGAGAAGCAAACAAGCGGGGCAGGGGAGAAGGAAGGGAAGCAGGTGAGGCAGCGACCACAGAAGGAAGCCCTATTGCAGGAATCTTCCTGCAAGGGGCATCTAGTAAATGTACAATTACAAATTGAGATGAGTTTTCCTAGTCATGTAGGAAAACTCAGCTGTATCTTGAGAAAGCCTGCAGGAGGATCTGGTTCAGGATTAAGGACTTCTCTGAGAATGTATGGAATTCTCGGGTCTTTTGAGTGAGGATGCATAGACTTAACCAGATGACGGGGCCAGCAAGCAGCATTGCAGGAAAGGAGCCCAGCATACACCTTGGAGCCACATGGCCAAAGGAGGAAAGTGAGAGCAAAGGAGAGAATATAGGAAATACGCGTTTCCAAGCCAAAGCAGCCCATTCCTGACTGTGTTCTGGGTCAGACGTACTGATAAAAGATCAGAACAGAGATACAGGACCTTCTATCTCACCATCCATTCCTGTCCCTTGTCCTGCCTGTGTCCCGGTACCCCTACCGCCTGCCCAGCACCATCCTGCAGCTGGGTTCCCTGCCTTCCCTGCATTGCACACCTTTTCAGTGGCAGATGACTGCATGGTAAACCCCAACATTTAGCTCTCATAATTCTGTAGATTGGTTGTTTGTTGGCTGGTTGGTTCTTCAGCCAGACTCACCTGGGCTCACTGATGCAGCTACTCAGCTGGCAGGTGGACTGGGCAGTGGGCTCTCTGGACTGGGCTTCACTCTCCATGTGGCCTTTCTTCAGGGGGTCTTTGTAGCGTGGTGGTCTCAGGACAATTCTAAGAAGGTGAGTTGGGGCCACAGGGTCTCCTGAGGCCTAAGCCCAAGAACATACCTGTTGAGACTTCTGCCACACTTATTGGCTCAGGGAAACTAGAAGGCAGGGTGTGTGGGGAGGAGAGTCATAGAGGGGGGTGGAGCTTGTTCCTTCCTGCTCCTTCCGCGTGACCTCAGCAAGAGCCTGCAGCAGGCAGCAGCAGCTTGTTGCAATCCTTCCCACCCTTCCAGATGCAGCCAGATGCCAGTCCTGCAGAGCGCCCCCTCCATGCCAGTTCCCAATAGCCCTCCTCTCCCTACTCCCCCAGGTTTACCTACTTGAGACCTCAGTGTTCCTTGTTTTCCTACTCAGTACTCTGCTCAGACAATGTTCCATATTTAACTATCTGTGTTCAAGGCAATTGATGCCATTTCTGCTTTGCTGACTAAGCCCTGAGTCACACCATGTCTATCAGCTAAAATGTGCTCTGTGGCAAGCATCAGACACCCACTGTTTGTTGTTGGATTAAATGACAGGACATTTATGGTTTGCTCAAAACAGGTCTGGAGGTTGATGGTCTGGAGGCTGGCTTCGTTTCTCAACAATGCTGCAGAGGCCTGAGCTGCTATTTTCCTACTGTCATCTGTGGGGAGCTGACTTTCCATCTTTGTGCCCAGGACCACAGGGTAGTAAGAGGGCTGCTGCAGCTCCAGGCACTGCATTGGCATTCAAAGGCAGAAAGCAGAGACACAGCCTCATGGAGCAGTGAGGAAGAACTTTCTCAACTCAGTCTCTTTCTCTCTCTCCCCGCTTCTTTCCCTCCCTTAAAATGTCTCCAACAGACTTTCCCCTATATTTTATACACCCCAAACTAGGACCATAGTCTACCCCTCATCACGTGGAAGGCTGGTAAATAAACTATCTAGCAAGGAGGAAGGGACGACCCCCAAAGGCTGAGGTCAATCCTTATTCCCACCTAGTGCTCCACCTGCTGCCTGGAAGAATCAGGGCTCCATTCTCAGTGGGGCATGGGCAGGAATGGCAGGAGTGGCGATGCTGCAAGAAAACAGTCCTCTGTCCAGCTCCCGGCCTTGACTGCCTCCCTTGTGCCTTGGTGGATTCACTGCATTCAACTCACTTCCAAGTTTCCTCACGCAGGGCTTGCTGCAGCCTCTGGGCCCACCATACAGCACAGAAGCCAAGCCCTGCCTTCCCGTTGCCAACCATGCAGGTGGCTGGCCAAGCCTGAGGTCACGGCCTCTCCTGTCGCATTGGCTTCCACACTTCTGGCAGAGGGCCAGCTAGAAAGACACATCGCTCCCTCCTGGCTCAGTCTGTCCACGTATGCCCTGGGCAAGTGGCCAAAGTCCCTTCAAAAGACTGGGCCCTCCTTCCTGCTATTGCCCACTCCTTTGCTGGCCTGACTGGTAAATGGGAAAATAACAGAATTTAGGAAAATTTTTTCCCTGTCAACAGAACCTGGCTTTGTGAGACTGCTCTCCTGCTACATAGGGCAAGAAGCCATCTCAGCCTGTTTGGCTGCCTGCTCCCAACCCTGCCTCTGTACCATCACCCTACAGGCAAGTCATAGGAGGGCAGACTGAGGGCTGGAGCTCCCCTGGGTCCTGCAGCCTCCCCTAAGGCATGCCCCACCCAGTGCAAAAGGTTCAAACTCCATGCTCCCTAGCATGCTCCTGCCTATCTGGATATTTCTAAAGCTGCCAACTCCATCAAGAGCCGACAGAAAAGCAAAGACCAGATCATGACCGTTTTGGGGGACTCTGGCAGGGCTGAGGGGACTGAGTGCCACCATTTTGTGGCTATGAGCATTGCCATATTTGTCATAGTGTGACAAAAGGTATGGTCAATTTGCATATTCCCTAATTTGCATATTAGATAGCATTACATATAAATGCATTATATGTTGAATATAATGGATATATGTCATAATATATTTTAACTATAATGTGTGTTGTTCATATCTACACTAATAAAAGAGAAAGATGCAAATTGACCATACCTTCACGATGCCCACCAGCCAATTAGAAGTGAGTATGCAAATTAACAACAAAGATGGTGGGTTAATTTGCATATGCAGGTGCCAAGCGGCCAGGGCTGGGGTGGGATGCTTGCGTCATCGCCATGGCAATGATGCAGGCATTCCACACTGCCCCCAGCTACTCCAGGCCTCTGGGCAGTGTGGGAAGGCAGAAAGGTGGTTCTGGCCAGAGCAAAGGTGGTGCCAGCAGCCAGGGGAAGAAAAGCCCATTCTTTAACAAACCTTTGTGCATCGGGCCTCTAGTCCTAATATATAAAAATCCAGAGTCCATAACATCCACAATGAACAGAGGCTCAACCAACTGGAAGTCAGCACTGACTGCCAAGGGAGCTGAGATCAGACCCAGAGAGAGGCTTGGGAAGAGAGAAGCAGGGTCTGATCCATAGCCTCAGTGGCAGTTGTTGATCAGCACTCACCTCTCTCTTTCACTCTGGGCCTGGCCAGCAGCCACGTCTCTCTTTCTCTCTGGCCTTCACTGGGGCTGCTGATCAGCCTTGCCTCTCTGATCAGGACTATTGATAGGCCCGGAGATGCTGACTGGCATAGAAACCAACCAATCAGAACCAAATCTGTGTGAAGTGTGAGGAGCCAATGGCTGCCTAGGAGGCGGAGGTTTTGACATTGATTGGCATATTAAAGGACCAATCAGGGCCTAATCTGGGTGAACTGCAAAGGCACAACCTAAGATTGGGGCTGAGGAGGGATTTTAAGGGCAACAACTGTTTGGTGTAAGGTGTAAGAAAGTGATTCAATTTTTTAATGATTGGTTTGGCAGTATAGTGCATATGGCTGGCTATCAGTCCAGATATAGAGATTATGTATTTTGTCTGCCAAGAGCATCTCCTCCTGATTTGTCTGCCAAGAGCAGCTCCCCCCCTCCCATTTAAGCAATCCTATCCTATATAATCTATCTATACTAATAAAAGGGCAATATGCTAATTAGACTGGGATAAATAGCCATCTTCCAGAGATCCGACTTTCTTCCAGACAAAGCCATGGTGGTGGGTGCTGAGGCAGAGGTCGTTAGGGGTGACCAGGCTGGCAGGGGAAAGCAGTTAGATGTGAGATCAAGGCGGCAGGGAAGGGCAGTTGGGGGCAAGATCAGACCAACAGAGGAGAGAAGTTGGGGGCAAAGAGGATAGGGGTGATCAGGCAGGCAGGCAGAGGTGTTAGGGGGTATCTGTCAGGCAGAGAGATGAGCAGTTAGGAGCCAGTGGTCCCATATTGCAAGAGGAATGTCCGACCGCTGCTTTATCAGGCCTAAACCAGTGATAAGACGTCCCCCAAGGGGTCCCCAATTGGAGAGGGTGCAGGCTGGGCTGAGGGAACTCCCTCGTGCACAAATTTCATGCACCGAGCCACTAGTTATATATATTAAGTTATAATAAACTAGTCTCCCTCTATTCCAGGCACAGCACAGTGTGCTTTCACATTAACTCATTTCATTCACTCAAAGGCATGCAATTCATAAAAGAAAGAGCTGGAATTCTAGCAGGGAAGACTGGTTTTTAAAAGTACAAGCTAAAGAAAGGGTATTGGCCAGCTGAGCTCAGTAAATCCAGAAACACTTCTTGAAGACGGAGGTAGATTCCACAATATTTAAAGGACACCAAGAATTTTTTTTCTTTTATTCTTTTTTTAAATATGTTTTTATTGATTTCAGAGAGAGGAAAGGAGAGGGAGACAGAGACAGAACCATCAATGATGAGAAACATTAATTGGCTGCCTCCTGCATGCCTGCTACTGGGGATTGAGTCCTCCACCCAGGCATGTCCCCTGACCAGGAATCAGACCTCGACATCCTGGTTCGTAGGTCGATGCTCAACCACTGAGCCACACCAGCTGGGCAGGAAGAATGTTTTCTTGGTGGGAGCGGGCAGAGAAAACCAAGCAAGAGCAGCAAGTGCACAGGCAAAAAGCCGTTTGCCCTTTTTCTATTAATATTCCTCACTTATCTGGCCTAAGTCAGCGAACCTGAAGAGCAACTGCTTTATTTGGTTCCGGGGAAAGATCGTTGCAATGAACATTATGCTGATACGCTGACCGTACCAGGAATCGCTGCGCCCCGGTCTTGGCATTTCAGACCTTTAGTAAGAGTTCACGGTCAGTTATCAAGGTGCATTACTTTCCGCGTAGCATTCGGTGCATTGCAGACGCGCCATCCACTGTAGCTAACGGGCTCCTTTTCCGTCTGCATGATTCTCAGCGCTGTCAGTCGGCGTGACATGTGTGCACCGGGCCTCTCACCGCCATCTGGCAGCCTCTCGGAAATCACAGCTCCCCCTGCACCCCCCACCCCGGCCTCCATCAGGAGTGGCTTCCTGAGCCAAGACTGCCGGGAAAGCGAGCGCGGGACGTATGGACGCCCCAGCGATGACAGCCGTGATTTAGCTGCGTCAATTGCTTTCTGACATTTCCATAGCTCTTCCTGGCTCTACCTCTGCAGCCGGCCAGTTGAGAGCTGCAGGAGGCAACAAGCAGAAATTGAATTTTCCACAGTGTGCTCATCTGAGAGGCCCATTCCTCAGTTCTACAGGCAGCTACCTGGGAAGGTTCCAGCAGCTGTTCCTGCCCCCATGCTCTGCCCTGGCCAACTCCCAGGGGGACGTGCCCCTTGCCCCCAGGAAAGGGAGCGTGGCTCTGGGGACAGGCAGGGAGATAAGAGTGTGCTCTTTTCTGTGGCCACCGAAGAAGTACACAGAGCCCTCCGCCTCCCACTCCTCTGCCCCCCACCCCTCTGAGTACCCTGAGAAAGCCCAGGAGAATTTCCCAGGGGGTCATAGTGAGTGGGGTTGTGGGGAAGACTCATTAGTGCCCACACTCCGCCAGTCCTCTAAATCCCTTATAGGAAGGATGCTCACCCACAGGGAGGTTACTCAAGGACCAAGAAGGGGGCAGGACCCCTTGCTGTCCACCTGACACCATTACATGGGGCCCACGTGGGTGTGGGGGTGACAAGAAGGGCCACAAAACCTTCTTTCTCACCAAACCGGTTTGGTTCAGTGGATAGAGCGTCGGCCTACCGACTGAAAGGTCCCAGGTTCGAGTCCAGTCAAGGGCATGTACCTTGGTTGCAGGCACACCCCCAGTAGGGGGTGTGCAAGAGGCAGCTGATCCATGTTTCTCTTTCATTGATGTTTCTAACTCTTTATCCCTCTCTCTTCCTCTCTGTAAAAATCAATAAAATATATTTAAAAAAAAAAAAAAAAAAAAGCTTTCTTTCTCTATTTCACTCTAACACGCGTGAGGAGGACGCATGAGAACATGTGCACCGCAGGGGCCTCATGCAGGGGTTCTCTACGGTCGTGTAAGGGGTGTGGTTGCTGCACACAGTCCCTTCCTCCCGCGTGGACGCTCCCCTTCAGGGCAACGGCAAGGATGCAGCGCTGCGATGTCCCTGCGTCCTCCTGTCCACCCCTAACCTCCCAGGGCACAGCCTCTGCCACGCGGGATAACCCTCACCTCCTGCTTCTCTCCCTCCCACAGCTTCGCTTGTTTCTACCCAACGGTGCCCACCACCCTTCCGCCCATGCCAGGTCACACGCTGGGCCTGCCTGGGGGCAGAGGCAGAAACGGAGCCATAATCTCTTCCTGTCCAGCATGGTGATGAGCTTTATCAATATTCTTAAGCAACTGCACTGCATATATAGTAACACTCACCTCACTTCTCACCCTAGGCTAGCTACTAGCGAGGAGAAGAAATAATGTTAATGTGGATTGATAAATGGTGCTTAAAGATGAAAGCATCCAGCCTCAGATTGGGAAAGATTTTAAAAAGGGAAGCGCCAGCTTTGGCAAAGGTGAGGAGAAGCTTTGCTAATGGGTATGGGGCCGTTCTGGAGGCCATCTGGAACCATGTGACTAAAATCAGAATGTCTCTTCCCTTTGGTGCTAAAATTCTAGTTCTGGATCTTTCCCTAAAGAGATAATAGAATGAGGATACAAAACTGTTTCCTCGGTTTAGTCCCCAAATGCCAGCTAAGCACCTAGTCTGCACAGGGCGTGGCGCTAGGGCCTGAGCACTGTGACTCCGAGGGGCTGGAGGCTGTCAGAGTGTGGAGGGCCCCAGGAGAATCACCTGGCAGTGTCTCTCAGAGCCAAAGGCCCACAGCAACCTCACCGTGCATCACAGATGATGGAGACTGTTTGGATATACTAGTAGCCGTGTGACACAATCCTGCGCAGTCATTTAAAATGTTTCTGTGAGCCCTGACCAGTTTGGCTCAGTATAGAGCGTCAGCCTGAGGACTGAAGGGTCCCAGGTTTGATTCCGGTCAAGGGCATGTACCTTGGTTGCGGGCACATCCCCAGTGAGGTGTGTACAGGAGGCTGATCGATGTTTCTCTCTCATCGATGTTTCTAACTTTCTATCCCTCTCCCTTTCTCTCAGTTAAAAATCAATATAATATATGTTTAAATAAATAAATAAAAATTAAAAAATAATATGTTTCTGTGACTCTTGAATTTATAAAAATAAAAATTGGGAAATGGGAAAGTCCCACTATGTTGAGGGACACATGAGCGTGTACATAGAGAACGGTGTGGAAAGCATCATTGTCCAATGTCAGACTGTGCAAGGAGTTGTTTCTGGTTGGTGGAGGGTTTACATTCTTCTTTCTACTTTTGTGTATTTACATTTTCTACTAGAGCAAGTATACAAAATGCAAATAACTTTATACACAGAAAAGAAGGGATAAATGAAGGGATAAATGAATGAGGAAAAAGCATAAAGGCATCAAAGTTCAACGAAGGAGCTAACTACTAACAGCCTTCACAGAAGACCTGGTAGTTCCTCATACTCTTCCCTGGGAGGATTTGAGCTCCTGGAGGGCAGGGACAGGGGCTGGCACACGGTGGCACCCAATGACAGCTTATGCATCTGTGTGGTCACTGCCCTCTTGCCACACCCACCTCAGAAAGCCTCCTGTTCTCCTCTAATCCAACAACTGCTGGATTTCATGACTTTCCTGCGCCTCTTCCATCTCTGAGATGGGGCTGGGGCTGCCATCAGACAAGTGAAACCATCCAGCCCACATTGGGCTGGGAGTGGGGCAGCAGGCCCTGGCCCTGGCCTGTTGTTTCTTAATGGCTGAGGCTCCTCCGATGGACGAGGCACAGCTGAGGCAGTTAAATCTTCTCCAGCAACTGTATGTGTCCTCAGGACTATTCATAGTAGTGTGAGTCCCCTGCCCAAGACTCCTTTTCCCCAAAGATACCCTGCCAAGTTCGGCTCATAGCGATAAACCCATACCCAAACTGGTTTCACAGCTGTTCTTCGATGTGGTACCAGCCCCTCATCTGAGCCAAGCTTTTCGGACTTGCAATAAATCAAGGTTATTTTTCATCTGGGGCTTGTCGCTGATTTCCAAAACTGTTCTCATTCAGCAAAAGCTTTAAAAAAAATTATTTTGTTTAGAGTAGCTTTAGGTTTATAATAAAATTGAGAAGCATGCACAAAGATTTCCCATCTACCCTCTGTCCCCACACATGCATAGCCTGCCCCCATTACCAGCATCACTCACTAGATTGGTATATTTTTCATCAAGGATAAACCTACATAGACACATAATCACCCAAAGTTTATCACTTACCCAAAGCACATCACTCTTGGTGTTGTACACGCAATGGCTTTGGACAAATGTATAATGACATATATCCATCATTACAGTATCATATAACTATTTGTACTGTGCTCTGTCTATTCATCTCCCCCACCCCTCCACTGGCCCACAGATCTCTTCATGGTCTCCATCATTTCAGCAAAGGCTTTTCAGTAGAGACAGTAGTATGTAGATGGAAGAGCATAAGCAAAGAAAGAGATAAGAATCTGGTCAGGGAGCAGCCAGGAATTTATTATAATTGTATAAAAAATTAACAAGCAATATGGCAACCAGCAGAGTAAACAAAGGGCATTGCACCCTATCCCTTCTTGTCCTATTTCACTTTTTTGTTTATGAGTAAGGCAGATTGTGGGAGGCAGGCATCTTCTGCGTTTGCCCCAGCACCTGCCCATGGTTTCTCTTGGGGAAACCACATTCCTCTCAACTCCAGCTCATAGTCTTCAATTTGTTCTCTCCCACTGAATCTGAGGTGGATCATGTGACCCATTCCTGAGCCAATCAGAGCCTCACACTCTCACTGGTAGAGTGATTGGTCAAGGATGGACATGTGACACCACTGGGGTCAAGTATATCCTGAACTCTCTCCCTCCTGCCATGAACATGAGAGAGGGTAGAAGAGCTGAGATGAGGCTGGGCAGAGCAGAGAAGGGAGAAAAGATGGGTCCTGGTATCTTCAAACACAACCCACAGACCACGGAGGAGGCTACACTGAGAAAGAATGTGAGCCCAGTATCCACAAGCATCTGATGGTAATTGAATTCCTGACAATAACATCAACCAAACCACTTATTGACCACTCACTGCTGTGAGTGAAGCACTAACATATTTTGTCTCGTTTAGCCCTCTCCACCTCGAGGGGTGGCTTCCATAGCCTCCATTTTTAGCTGAGAAACAACCTCAAAGTCTTTAAGAAATTTCTCCAAGGTCTCCCCCGCCCCCCACATCAAAAGACAGCAGTAAAATCAAGTTTTGAACCCATATCTTGCCACCCCAGTGGTTCAGAAACACCTGGGAAGATGTTAAGAGACCACAGAAATCTAGAGAGTTGGGTCACTTGGTCTGGAGTTGGACCCGGCATTGATAATTTTTTTAATTTTTACACCTCCCTTAACCCTCCTAATGGGCAGCCTGAGTTCATATAGACAACAGTTGTTATTTCTCTCGGGTAGCTTCAGCCATTTGCACAAAACCATGTGACTCCAAACCATATGAACTCCCAGCAGTTCAGGGTAACCCTAAGTTTGACTGAACACCTCCACTTGGACTACACAGGTTCAGCCTGCCCCTGACTGATAGAACTGACCTCTGATCCCTAAGGTACAAGGGAGGGGTGGGGATGGGCTAGGCCCGTGGTCGGCAAACTGCGGCTCACGAGCCACATGTGGCTCTTTGGCCCTCGTGTGTGGCTCTTCCACAAAACACTATGGCCTGGGCGAGTCTATTTTGAAGAAGTGGCGTTAGAAGAAGTTTAAGTTTAAAAAATTGAGCTCTCAAAAGAAATGTCAATCGTTGTACTGTTGCTAACTGGCTCTGTTGACTAATGAGTTTGCCGACCACTGGGCTAGGCGAAGAGGAGAATGCTCCTCCTCTTTTTTATTTGGCCTGTCATTTTTAGAAAACAAGCTTTATAGGAAATAGCAAAATGCAGCTGCAGTGGGAGACTCTGGGGCACGGTGGCTCCTGGCTGGTCACTGACGTGATTCATGTTCTGTTCCACTCCACATGCAAGCACACACATATCCCCATGATGTACAGGGACTGGGTATACCAAATGGCCCTGCGGAGACACACAAACACACACACACACACACACACACACACACACACACACCTGCAGCAGCGAGGGCAGGAGAAGGACTGGCCAGCGAGCCATGCCTGTTTTTTTTATTTATTTGTTTTTTAGTTGTTGGAGCAATGGGGGCTGGGGCCGGGGTTCATTGCTTGTTTTCCGAGCTTGGCCACATGTAATTATTCAGAAGTTCCCTTCTGAACATTCTTCCTGGTTTTAGAGAAAAATGCCTGGACTTTAAATTTGGTTTTATGGCCTCTCCTTTGAGATCAGCTTTTATTTAAAAAATAAAAGCCCAGCACAAAGGATAAGAAAGCTTGCGAACATTCTGAGGACGGCTGGCTAGCGCAGGCTCTCATTAAAGTGCTTCCCAGCTCTGATGCGATCAAGAAAACGCCTCCTGCGCTTGTTCTGAAAAAAAATTCCAGTTTCCTCCCTACCCTGCGGCTCGCTCATGTCTAGCACAGCGCCTGGCACACAGTTGGTAATAAGCAAAAATTTTTTTGAAAGAACAGCAAGAAAGGATGCCTATTGACCAAGTGGCTTCCTTCTTCATTGGCCAGATTCTGCAGGGACTTTAGTATTAATGAACCGTGAAATGAGCATCAAGCTGTTTGAATTTTGATGAAACATTTCGCCATTGAGAGGAAATTTAAAGAAAAATGCAAATAAAAAACTGTCCTATGTTTGTTGTTAGTTTTAAGATGCTTCTACACACGAGCAAAACCTTTAATACTATTGATACATTCAGGGGAGGGGAGGACAGACTAATGGGTCCTGTGCTGGGGGGAGGGGGGCGAGGGGGGGAGAGATGCTGTTTATTTCTAAAAGACAACAGAGGGATGTTTGGGCCCAGGACCCAACTCTTAAAACCTTCCCCTCAAGCAGTCTATAGCTACGACCAAAGATGAATCAACCTCCCTGTGTGATACAGCCAGACTATAGTTTTCCTTCTCGCCCAAAAGGCTATTGTGAGTGTCTCTGATAAATATCTCACAAGCTCAAGGTCCACCAGGTCTCTAGCGCTTTCCAAATTTATATCAACCCATTCACCAAAGGGGAGAAAGTGGGGTTGGCGTGACTTGTTCATAGTGAACCTGTGGTGGTTCTGGTGATCACTCCTTTCTTTATATGTATGCCCAAACTGTCCAATAACTCTATAAGGGATTATCATCACACCAGCCTGGCATTCCTTTCTTATTACAAAAGAAGTCGGAAAACTCTTCATCTCTGGCTCTCTCCCACTACGCCCCTCTTTTTTAAAAATGTATTTTATTGATTTTTACAAAGAGCAAGGGAGAGGGACAGAGAGTTAGAAACATTGATGAGAGAGAAACATCGATCAGCTGCTTCCTGCACAACCCCTACTGGAGATGTCTCCACAACCAAGGTACATGCCCTTGACCAGAATCAGACCTGGGACCCTTTAGTCCGCAGACCAATGCTCTATCCACTGAGCCAAACCAGTTAGGACTTAACCCCTCTCTTTTAATTCCTTATGGAACACCAATACCAGTTCTGCGGCCACATCGGCAAGCTTCTCAGTGTCCCAGGGTGCAATTTAGCTGAGCCTTAGAAATGGCATTAATCTAGAACAGCTTGATATACTTCCATGATTCTCTTAGTCCTAAGATTCAGTGCACGGGTATCCTACACCACTGATGACAGGCAGGCCTCTCTGAAGAAGATACAGACAGAGTAAATGGGGTCAGGTGTGTTCTGGGCCTCACGTGCACCTGCTCACATTCTGTGTAATCACAGCTACATTTACTGAAAAACATACAGTGTGAAGAAACTGAAGCACAGAGGTCACATAGCTAACACGTAGCAAAACTGGCATTCAATCCCATGTCCTGAGCCACTACCACACTGCACTGATCTGTCCACATTTTGTTACTTTTCTGAACTTAGATTTAAAAGCCCTTTGTGGTGTGATGGAATTATGGGAGATTATTATTATTATTATTATTTTTTGGAGGGTGTTGGTTAATGTTTTTGCTTCAGATGCATAGTTATTTCTAAAGCCCCTTCAGGTGGCTCCAGCATCACTAACGGGCTCTGCATCTATGGAGGCCTAGCCTCCTTCCCAGCAGGCCCTGGTTTCCTACCTCCTGAGTTTCCGGTGTAGAGCCCCTCCCTGCCTTTCCATCTTCGTGCATCACAGGCACATTGCTGCCCTGCTCTTTCTTCCCCTCCCCACCCCCCAACGAATGCCCAGTAGGCTCCTTGCCCGCCTCCTTTCTCATTCCCCATGAGTCCTTTCTGGAGCCGCAGGCCCAGGCGAAGTCGATGGGAGTGACAGCAGTCTTCCCTGGGAGCAGCCTCCACAGGGACAGGCTTGGTGTTACAGGTGGGGTTGCATCCCCCAAATTCATATGTTCTAGCCCTCAGAATGTGAGCTTATTGGAAACAGGGTTGATGCAAATGTAATCAGGTAAGCGGAGGTCATCCTGGAGTAGGGGGGCCTTTGCCCAACAGGACTGGTGTCCTTACGAAAAAAGGGATTTGGACACGGACATACCCGGGGAGAGGGCCTGAGGAGAAGTGAGGATGAGGGCAGAGATCAGAGTGATGCAGCAGCAACTGGAGAGAGGCCTGGAAGCATCTCCCTCACAGCTCTCTCATGGAACCAACCAGCTCATAGCTGGATCTCAGACCTCCAGCCTCCAGAGCTGGGATTCAGCGCATTTCCGTTGTGGAAGCAGAATTTAAGGGCTTGATTACCGCAGCCCTAGCAGATGAATACACTGGATATTAAATAATGGAGGAAAGAAGGAGATCCTGGTTAAGGAAGTCCTCTGATCTTCACTTAGATGGCCCTCTCTCAGGAAGCCTCCGCCAGCCTTACAGAAGTCTACAGGGGAGGGGTTGGGCTGGCTCGCAGGTGAGGTGAAGTCAGGGGATGGGGCTGCCAAGGTAACGTGCTCGTATGTTTACTGTGGTGCCTCCAGGTGGGCGGATTGTGAAACTGGGAGGAAGTAAAGGCTCCCACCTGCCCCCCACCCCACCCCCAGCCACTGAGTCCGGGAGAGGTACTCTTCCCACACTCCACGTGCGTGGATGGGCTTCCTCCGTTGCTAGTGGGAGTGGGGTTCTTCGGGTGCCGCAGGAATAAGAATTTCCAGAGGCCCCATGGCAGGATGAGATGTGGTAAAAAGCTTTCGTGGTGTGGAATTACATCCCTGGGATTTCAAAGTCCCATTTCCCTGAAGCCAGTCCTGGAAGAGGTGCAGCTGCGGTTCAGTAGAGCTGGCAGCAGAGCCAGTGTGCGGAGTTTCCCTTCCATGGTGGAGCTGGGCCTGAGGTACCATCAGGCTAGCTGCAGCCCATTAGCCCATTGTGTGTGGGGTCACATATCTATCTGTGTGCCATGTGGGCGGAGACAGGAGTGTGGGATTCCCGCAGTCAGAAGTGCCACAGAGAGCCGGAGAGGGAAGGCCTTTGCTTAGGAGTGTATGTGTCTTAAATCTTCCCGTGCTTGCAGTGGCCAGAGTAGGTGTGAACAAGGACCTGTTCCCAGGTGTGACTAACAGGAAAAGTACCTTCCTAATGTCACCCAGACTTTCCTAGGCATGCGTCTCTCTCTCCCCAGCCCCCTGTCCTGTCCAGTCCATTGCTTCTTTCCAGTTATTCATAATTGAGTGCATTACAATGGTATCAATAGCACCTGATGCTTCTATGGTCACTCCATTCGATGGCTTAATGACGGTCTCTTTGCTTGTCAGCTAGCCCACTGGACTCAACCCTCAGGCCTGAACTGAAGTCAGGACTACACTCACTTGGTCACCACTGTTCCTGCATAACTAGCTGTGTGTCCGGCCCACTGTGCATGTCGCTAAATGGATGGGGGGGTTCATGTGTGCATGGCGGGGGCGGGGGGGGGTCCGGGGGGAGGCGAGGGGAAGAGCAAAAAACTGAGCTGGGAAAGAAGAAACAGTATATGTTTAGAAACAAGGTTTTTCTTTTTAAAGGGGATGTCAAAGCAGGGAGAAAAAGGAAGACAAAGAAAGAATGAGAGAAGAGTGAGAAGAATGATGCTCAGCCATGCTTCTGGTATGGATTTATAGTTCCTTATCTGATATCTCAGGAACAGAGAGTTCCACACTGGGAAAGTCAGGGATTTTAAGAAGCCTGCTATGGGGTATAGACCATATAGGGCAAACTCTTGACCACTAACATTGATATTCCTGCAGCAGGAAATGGAGTGTTTATACAAATCAGGATCAATGAAGACTAGAATCAAGTCAGATTTTTTTTTTTTATAAACTTGAGGTTTTCAGAGGGTTGGGCCTTGTTAACAAGGATACCATTAACAGAGCCTGGCTCCAAAATGGCACAAAGCCAGGCTAAGACGAAATATCTGCTCACACCTTCCATTTCTAAACAGGAAAATGCCGGGCACAGAGCCCTCCCCTGCCACTCTGTTCTAAGGCCACAGCCAGGAGGAGTCTGGGGAGGGGGTTCCCAAGAAACTGTCGCTGATAAAGCATGTGTTCAGTGTATAAAAAGTGCTTTGTTCTCAGTCAAAGCAAGTTAAAGAATGAGAGGCCAGAGGAAAGACTTCCTACTGAAAACCAAATCCTTCCTTTAGTTCCAGATCTTTCCCCACCTTCCCCCTTAATACCACATTTTCCATTGTTCTTCTCTGGGAAATAGTTCTCCAGTCATCTTCCCAGCTGCCCGGAGCCCGGCTGTCCCAGGTGGCAGATGGTCTGGGTGGAACACCCAGGGGACCCCAGGCATCTCCTGAGACCTGCTAAGCATTGAAAACGCTCCCCTCCTAGAGGATTTGTCCTTGAACCTGGCTGAGCTTATTCTCAAAGGACTCGAGCCAGCTGCGACATATATTTGCTGTCACTCAAGGATCCCAAAACTTGTGCAAGCCTAGGTTTCTCCATCCCACCGAGGGGTGAGAATTGGAATAGGGCAGAGGAAGGAAAACAGCAGCTCTGGCCTTCCTTCCTGTCCTTACCAATTGCCTGTGACCTTAAGCATGTTATTTACATCATATATATATCATATATATATATATATATATATATATAGTTTTACATCACATATATATATAGTTTTATATCACATATATATAGTTTTACATCACATATATATATAGTTTTACATCACATATATATAGTTTTACATCACATATATATAGTTTTACATCATATATATAGTTTTACATCACATATATAGTTTTACATCATATATATATAGTTTTACATCACATATATATAGTTTTACATCATATATATATAGTTTTACTTCATATATATATAGTTTTACATCATATATTTTTTACATCATATATATATATATATATATATATATATATATATATATATATATATAGTTTTGTTGGATTTCAGAGAGGAAAGAAGAAAGAGAGAGATAGAAACATCAATGATGTGAGAATCATTGATCGGCTGCCTCCTGCATGCCCCACACTGGGGATCCAGCCTGCAATCTAGGCATGTGCCCTGATATAGAGTTGAACTGTGACCTCCTGGTTCATAGGTCGATGCTCAACCACTGAGCCACGATGCCTGGGCTGATTTACATCTTTCTCAATTTCAGGAGCCCCACTATGTAGAAGGGGAATATTTCTTTTGCAGGATTGTTGTGATGACTAAGCCAGATTACATAGGACAATGTATGAGAAGCCTAGACCCTTAATAAATAAGGACCTTTGCTATGTTTACTGATTCATGACCCTCCCTTGCTACTTCCTGGAGCCGACTACCCACCGTTTCCTACGTAGGGGTGATGGAATGGAGAACTTGGAAGACTTTTGGAGCAAAGTCCCATGTTTCTCTTGCACTGGTCCACACCCCCAAACCTCGGGCAATCCCACAGCTTTTAGGACCCTCCACAGAGTCCCCTTAGAAGGTTGTCCTGGATTTGGGATGAGTTCCTGTGAAGGTAGGATGACCTCAAAACCACGCATCCAAAATGTGAATGTTCCCATCAGCTCATCTGTGAGCGGCCTTGCCTACCCAGGGCTGGCCCTGCCTCAGCACAGACACTCCTCTGTCAAGTTTGTACTGGGCACCGCTCCTCAGTTCTTACCAAGTCAGTGGGTACAATGAATGGTTGGGTGCTCATAGGCCCTCAGAGCCAGGGGAAGGACTTGACCAGTACTGATTACTGATATCGATGCCCAGGCCAGCACAAACGCCTCTTCAGCTTCCCAGATCCCAGGACACACCCATAGGTTAGGTCTGGAAAGATCAGCGACACATGGTCCCTCTTATTTGTGCTATGTTCTTGGCTCCTGACGTCTGTGTGGAGTCTTTGTGGTCCAAGGCAGTTGCTTGAGCTCCAGCCATTACATCTGTGCTCCTCTTGTTTCCCAGGGGTCTCCCCAGGCAGAGTTAGCATTACTGAGATTTATGTAATTCTGTGGTGGTTTAAAACATGTCCACAAATTCTTTGATATTCTTACATGGAAAGCGGGAGGTCTGTGTCCCCTCTCCTTGAATCTGAGCCAGTGACTCACTTGTTACCAATAAGAGACAATGAAAGAGGTAGCATGACTCACATATATATATAGTTTTATATCACATATATATAGTTTTACATCACATATATATATAGTTTTACATCACATATATATAGTTTTACATCACATATATATAGTTTTACATCATATATATAGTTTTACATCACATATATAGTTTTACATCATATATATATAGTTTTATCATATATATATAGTCATATATATATATGACTATATATATATATATATAGTCATATATATATATATAGTCATATATATATATATATATAGTCATATATATATATAGTCATATATATATATATATAGTCATATATATATATATAGTCATATATATATATATATAGTCATCATATATATATAGTCAGCTCAGAAAGGTCAGGCAGCATCTAGCCAGTATCCTCTTGCTTTGGAGGGGCAGGCACCACTCCAGAAGTTGCACACCCCTGGACCACTACGCTGAAATGCCACACCTGAGGAGCATCAGTGTAATGACACTGGATGGGACTCAGAGGGCCCATCTAACCATTGTCACTGCTGTTCCTCTCTCCAGCCTGAGGGACAGCAGTAACAATGGTTAGAGTGTGGGCTTCTGAGGCTGAGTGCTGCAACTTATGTGCTGTTTTATCCACTCACGGCTGAGTATCCTCCCACAGGCAGCTTCGCCTTTCTGTGCCTCTGTTTTCCCCATCCGGACAATGAGGATAAGAACAACCCTTTGGGCACAGAATTGACATGGAAACTCTATGGGTTAAAACATGTGACAGCTTACAATCATGTCTCGTTCAATATTATCTTGTCTTCTTCACTTCACAGCACCCATTATTTCCTGGAAGGATTGTTTCCTGCTTTGTCGTTCTGTCTCCACTAGTGTACAGGCATGAGTGTACAGGGGAGACACTGTGTGCACCATCTTACTGCTGTCACTACCAGAAGAATGTCTGGCACACAGTGGGGGCTTGTATCAGTTTAGATCAGTATATGTAACACATGAACTCATGACAACAGTTTAAAAAATAGCAGTGTGTGCCAAAACCAGTTTGGCTCAGCGAATAGAGCGTCAGTCTGCGGACTGAAAGGTCCCGGGTTCAATTCTGGTCAAGGGCACTTACCTTGGTTGCTGGCACATCCCCAGGAGATAGCTGATCGATGCTTCTGACTCTCTATCTCTCTCCCTTCCTCTCTGTAAAAAAAATCAATAAAATATATATATTTAAATAATTATTATTAAAATAAATAAAAATAGCAGTGTATCTCTCATAAAAACTGTTTGGAGGTGGGCAGCCCAGGGCAACTTTTATGGAGCTGCCGTCATCAGAGGCCCAAACTATTTCTACCGGCTCCTCCTCCATGCTTGGCTGCCCACCTCATGGTCCAACATCGGTGCCTGAGCTCCAGCCATCATAGCTGAATCCTGTGTCAGGACCAAGGGGGCACAACCGTGTATTGCTTCTCTTTTTAGGAAACCTTCCAGCAATCCCACGCAATAACTCAGCTTCTGTCACATTGACCTGACCTTGCGAGGTGGCTACACCTAACTCCAAGGCAAGCTGGGAAATCCAGTCCATCGGAAAGGTGCTATTCTCCCCAGTGAAAGCCGGGAAGAAACTAGCCGACTCTGGCCAGTGCCCAGTAAATCCCGGTCAGACAGGTAAATGGGCCAGCAGCTTCAACGTGCCCTGGGGAAGGCCAGGTGACCTATAATTGGTGCCATCCCGGCCTGTACTATGCTGTGACTGCTGCTGGCATGAGGGGAAGTCGGAAGGTAGGAGGCTGCCTCAGGAGAGAGGGATGAAGCAGAAGCAGCCACACCTCAGTCCCTGAGCTCCCCCTCCATCCCATACAGAAGGCCCCACATCACTGCCAGAGCTGACCCTGAACCCCAAGGGCTGACTGACCCCAGTGAGGCTGACCAAGGGAATGGGCACCGCTAAGGACAGGGCTGACCGCCCTCATTTGCATTCACCCAGGATGCACCTGCTTCCCCACCCACGACCTCAGGACGCAGTGTCACCTTGCGGTGTGGCCGGAGGGAGTATCAGCAGTCCTCTGGGCAGGTGCGCATTCCTGCTGACGATGGGGAACTGCGGGCCAGAGAGGCAGACACCCCAAAGGGCCTCTTGGGACCCACGAGCCCTGCTCTCTCCTCTCCACCACAGCCTCCCCTCCTCCCTGGCTCAAGGCTATAGAATCATCTGAGAAGACTGGCCTATAGAGGGTTGCAGACACAGGGGCCAAGTCACAAGCTTCTGCTTCTGAAAGGGGAGAGCAGGGAGCTGGGTTTTGGCAGATATAGGCCAGGTTCACACATGCTGAGCGGACAGACTCGGACTTTTTCCTGGACTCAGCTCCTCCGCAGCTTTCTGTGCTCACAGGCGTCTCCCGCCTGCCGCCATCCCAGCCTCCTCGGTGATGCCAGAGTCCACAGGCGGTGACCCCAGGCCTGGGCTGACCCCTCAGGGTGCCAGGAGCAGAGTGTTTCCAAAGTCCAAGGTCTCTTAGTTCTCAGGTTTAAAAAGTACATATTTGGCTAATAGACTACCCTCTGACTCCCCTCCCCGCCATTCCCACTATCACCATTAACACCAACACTGCCCGGGCTCTTCAGAACCTGAGCTGGGAGGGAGGTGTGATGAGGTGCAGACGGGGCATTCTTTATGTGCTCTGCATTGTGCTCCTAATCTGCCAAGCACTCGACAGCCATTATCTTAATCATCTTCTCCTCCGTCCTATGAGGTACAGACTATGGTTATTATCCCCATTTTACAAATGAGGACACTGAGGCCAGAAAGCAGAAACTCCTTATCCTGAGATCCAGTCAGCAGGCCAAACATGCAGCCTGTTTTCATTTCACTTGAGCCTATCACTGACAAGTTATTATTTTTTAAAGACTTATCTTTGGCTAAAAATAAATAAATAAATAAATATTTCTGTCCTGTAGGCATGTCTAGATTTCCCTTCCACACACAAGTTTTCATCAGCACCAGGTGTGGGAAGGGCTGAGGCTGTTTTAAAGAGATCAGAGTCCCTTTTCCATGTATTTGAGAAGACAAGTTATTTCCCGAATTTAGCATCATCGAATCACGGCACCTCCCATCTACTGCAGGCCAACTGTATAACAGACACTGTGCAGTCCTTACGTCTCCCATCTGATAAAGGCTGGGGCAGGTTACACACAGTTACCAAGTGTGTAACCTGCCCCAAGTTACACACTTGGTAACTGGCGAGCAGTGCTAAAGGAGGGCCAGCACTAATGGCCCATAAGCAAGATCCAGCCAGCCTCCTGCTTTTACAATATATTGACACTGTTGTAATTAACATAGCTATAAAGAACAGGAAAGGAGCGAAGGCCCAATATTATGGGCATGTCATTTGGGCAGCTTCCCTGGGAAGCTACGACTTTACACTCCCCAGGCCCAGCTCTGGGAAGAGAGACATACACCCACTAAAGTTGGGGGGACTAGCAAAGGTGCTTGCTGTCAGTCACACCTGGGAACAGGCCTATTTAATCCCCTGAACCAAGGCATTCGCTCTCTTGGTTTCTCCTGGTGCTCTGGGCTGTCTTGGGATTTTTTTTTCCCTGGGAAAATTTTTAATGACATTGTAGAATATCATGTAAGGATATTCTTTGCTCTAGGCCATGGCAATTCCATTTCATACTGGCTGTCCATTTCTTTTTCTATGGGCCAGGTCTTAGTGACATTTTCTGGACCTCTCCAAGGGGCTAGTAGTGATGGTAGTGACACCCTTTCTTTGGTGTCCACACAAGCCAGAAACCGCTCTTTAATTTTACACACAAAGGGGCAGTGTTTTGATTTTGTGTCATATGAAAGGGAAGCTGGGTGGAGACCCCTGTGTAATTACACTTTCTTGCCCCTCCCATGGTCCTCCTGGATGACCAAGGTGTGTCTTGGGATTCTTGTTGTAAGGGGTGCGCTCTCTTGGCTCCCCTTCATTCACCCACATGGCCATGGACCACACATAATGGACTGATGGACTGTCACTAGCTTGATGCTGAACTGGACCCGGCTCCAGCCTGGAACAGAGACTCTGGATGCTGGCCTTGCTTTTAGCTCTACCGAAGCCCCAACTACACTTCTCCCAGGACCGGATGAGGCGAAATGGGACTTGGGAAACCCAAGTGTGTAATCCCACACAAACAGAAATCACTCATTCTCTCATGCGAGTCTCAGAAAATTCTTTTTCTCGATATTGTAAGGACTCCATTCCCCTGGTAACAGTATGACCTATGAGCTAAGAATAAATTTTACACTTTTCAATGATTGGGAACAAAATCGTATGGAAATGAATAGTTCACAACTCATGAAAATTATATGAAATTCAAATGTCAGTGTCCATAAATAAAGTGTTATTGGAACACAGCCATGCCCATTCATCCACCCTACTGTCTGTGGCTGCTTTCAAGCAGTTGTCACAGAGTCTGTGTGGCCTGCAAAGCCTACAATATTTACTACCTGGCCCTTTCCTTAAAAACAGCTTGCTGATCCCACCCCAAAGTGCAGGATCTTAACCCTTATTCCAAAGTTTCCAAGAAAGCTCCAAGACCGACACCAGAGCCTGAGCCCCAGGATTCCTGAGCCTTCCGCTGGAAGGAGGCCAGATAAGCCATCTAAGTCACCCAACTTCTCTGGGGCTTCTCTGCAAAACAGCAATCATCCTCTCGCCCTGCCGGGCTCCAACGACTGTCAGGAGATGAAAACAAGATAATGTATGTGAAAGCACTTTGTAATCCGGAAAGCACTCTATAGGAACGGGAAGGATACTGCACGATTTGATTCAGAGAAAGGGGGATGGAATAAGGAAAATAAGCCAATTGGGGGAGGGGAAGTTCTGCTTTGCTTTTGCATAATTCATTAATTAAACAGACCAAACCCGCTAGACATGGCCTTGGCCACTCATGTCAGTTTCTTTGGCCCGGAAGACAGAAATCGCCCCATATGTGTTCAAATTCCGGGTCAGTGCCACTGCCCAAGAGAAATGGCTCATAGCCTTCCCAGCTTGGCCTTCTTCCCAGGGAGTAGTCTTCAGCCCCCATCTCCCCCGCCCCTGCCCCCGGGGAACCTTCAGGTGCCAGGACTCCCCTTCCCCAAACATGTCCAGATTCATTTCTCTTTATTCTGAACTTAAAACAAATATGCCTGAAAGGATAACATGAAACCCTACTGGTTATTTCTCTAGTGTGATCAAGTTAGTTGTTAGTTTTTTTCCAACAAATATTTACTAAGCTCCCCCAATGTGCTGAGGAAAATGTACGTAGATCAATGATCCCCAGGAGGAAGGCCATCCGAGGGACAGGCCGAGGAGGCTAGGTCGGTGCCATTGAATCTGGTGCCATCACACTGTGCTTTTTCTTTTTCTTTTTTAATGTATTTTATTGATTTTTACAGAGAGGAAGGGAGATAGAAAGTTAGAAACAACGATGAGAGAGAAACATCGATCAGCTGCCCCCTGCATGCCCCCCATTGGAGATGTGCCTGAAACCAAGGTACATGCCCCTGACAGGAATCGAACCTGGGATCCTTCAGTCCGCAGGCTGATGCTCTATCCACTGAGCCAAACAGGTTTTGGCAACCCCCATTTTCCAAGGTGTCTAGAAAAGTGGGAGGTGCAGAGCAAGGCTGGAAGCTCCAGGAGGTATGGTTGGGATCGGAATAGTTTTGTAATAGAGAAGGCCAAGAATATGAGGTACATCTTGAGTGTGAAGAGGTATTTGGAGCTGCTGCCTGGTAACTCTGGGGTGGAGTTACACTGAACCCCCTCCCACTTCCCTCCTCCCCCAAACCTGCTGCCAGGGGCTCTCAACACAAAAGCCAATCTGGAATCTGAAGGCAGCCCTGCTCTTCTGTGCCCCAGCCCTGCCTGTGTCCCCCTGCTGGAACCGTGCAGGCTGACACCCAGTCCATCTTTCCAAAGGGAGAGACACACAAAACCGTGGGCAGAATTGGATGTTTATTCCCACCATCTGCGTGGCGATACCAGTTCAAGTTATAATGGCATCCGCTCTCCATCCGTATTAGGGAACCATTTAAACATCCACAGCCATTTAATGATTATAAACACACACCGAAAAAAAGGCGGCAAGTGGCACGCGGCCCCGCACCTGGTGCCTTTGTGTGTCAGTCCATTTCATGCCCAGGAAGCACTAGGCTCCGTGGGGATAGCTATATAAGCAGCTTGGTTCGTGTGGGTTTGTGTGTGTTTTTCCTGGGAAACAGTATAAACCAAGTTGGCTCAAAAATACACTTATCGCAAATAGATGGGAATAAATGGAAAATAGACAATGATCATAAATGCAAACCAAAAAATGCTGACTTCCCTAATTGTTAAAAGGTCCATTTACTTCTAATTAGTAGATTAAAACTGAAGAGTATTTTTATCAGCCTTCAAGAAAAGTTATGAGGGGCTGCTGTGCCAAAGGCTATCTCCCATGCCCAGCCCCTCGCCACCCCACACCACCCACTCTCACCCTGGACGGTTTGAGTGTCTGGCAATGACAAATAGGGGATAAACTGAACATGGTGACAGCGGGCAGGAGACACTGAAGGAACAAAGAGAAATTGATGCTGTTTTTTTAAGGTTGACTTTTTTTTATTTTTTATTTTAGAGTGAGGAAGGGAGAGAGAGAAAAACACCTATGTGAGAGAGCAACAGTTGCCTCCTGGATATGCCCTGACTGGGGATCGAACCCACAACCTGGGTATATGTACTGACCAGGAATCAAGCACTCCAATCAACCGAGTCACACCAGCCAGGGTGACGCATGTGCATTTTACAGGGAAACAAGGAAAGTTTACCTAAAAGGTGTAACATGTTTTCTGAATCAACGTTTTATCTTGCCTGCTTCTGGCCAGCCCCTGCCTTGTCATTGGCCCACTCGTGGCTCTGTACTGAGTCTGACCTGAAATTAGCCGAGTGACTTTGGGCATCATTCTCGGAGCCTGTTTTCTTACTGGGACAGCTTCAAAGGGGGCGTTCCATTAGACCTGTGGTCGGCAAACTCATTAGTCAACAGAGCCAAATATCAACAGTATGATTGAAATTTCTTTTGAAAGCCAAACTTTTTAAACTTAAACTTCTTCTAACGCCACTTCTTCAAAAGAGATTTGCCCAGGCCGTGGTATTTTGTGGAATTTTGGCCCACATTCAAGGGGCCAAAGAGCCGCATGTGGCTCATGAGCCACAGTTTGCCAACCACGGCATTAGACCAACAGATCCCAGGAGCTCTGGTGGCACATTTCCAGTTCACTTTTCCAAGGAGAGGTTTGTTTTTGCTCTGTTTTGGGTTTTTTTTTCTGACAGCTTTCTAACTATAAGTACTTTCTGCCTCTATGACCAAATGTTTTGGAGGGAGGTGCGTGGAGTAATACTCAGCTTTTTTTTTTTTTTTTTTTTTAAAGTACATTTTATTGATTTTTTTTTTATTTTATTATTATTATTTTTTTTAATAAGTTTTTATTGTTCATATTATTACAAATGTTCCTTTCCCCCCACCCACCATTGCTCTCCTCCACCAGGTTCCCATCCCACCCTCTGCCCTTTCCCCTCTCCCCATTGTCCTCATCCATAGGTGCACAGTTTATGTTCAGTCTCTTCCCACGCCCCCCTCTCCCCTTTACCCCAAGAATCGTCAGTTCACTCCCCTTCCATACCTCTGATTCTATTATATTCAACAGTTAATATTGTTCATCAGATTTTTTTAATTTCCTTGGTTTTTAGATTCACTTGTTGATAGTTATGTATTTGTTGTTCACAATTTTTATCTTTGTTTACTTTCTCTTCTGAAAGAACCCCCTTCAGCAATTCATATAATTCTGGTTTGGTGGTGATGAACTCCTTTAGCTTTTTTTTATTAGTGAAGCTCTTTATCTGGCCTTCGATTCTGAGTGATAGCTTTGCTGGGTAGATTATTTTTGGCTGTAGGTTCTTGCTATTCATCACCTTGAATATTTCTTGCCATTCCCTTCTGGCCTGCATGGTTTCTGTTGAGAAGTCAGCTGACAATCGTATAGGTGCTCCTTTGTAGGTTACTACCTTCTTTGCTCTTGCTTCTTTTAATATTCTCTCTTTGTCTTTTGCTCTTGGAATTTTAATAATGATGTGTCTCGGTGTGGTCCTCTTTGGATTCCTTTTGTTTGGAGTTCTGTGCGCTTCCTGGACTTGTAAGTCTAATTCTTTCACCAGGTAGGGGAAGTTTTCTGTCACTATTTCTTTCAGTATGTTTTCCATATCTTGCTCTCTCTCATCTTCTGGGACCCCCATAATTCTGATGTTGGTTCGCTTGAAGTTGTCCCAGAGGTTTCTTACATTATCTTCAATTTTCTGGATTCTCTTGCCTTCTAGCTTCTGTGGAGGAGTGTCTTCTGGCTCTTTATGTTCCAAATCTTTGACTTGGTTCTTGCGATCTTCCCTTCTGTTTTTAGGACTCAGTAAAATATTTTTTATTTCAGACAATGTATTCTTTATTTCTTGTTGATCCCTTATCATTTCTTGTTGACTCCTTATTAATTCTAGTTGATCTCTTTTCATATCCTCGTAGCCCTTATCCATCTTTTCTAAGAAATTCTTGAAAAAACTTATAAGCGTAGATTTGAACTCTATATCCAGACGCTTTTTGTCCTCCATTTCTTTCGTTTGTGATCTATTTTGTTGTCGCATTTCGCAGTTACAGATGGGACGGGGTTTCAGGGTGGAGCCTGCAGCTTTGGCTTCTGTCAGCCCCGCTCTATGCGGGTCCTTCAGTGCTCACTGCTGCCAGCGCCTCTGAGAGAAAGGTGCCCTCGATTTTCGCCTGCTGCCAAACAGTCTATGCTCTCCCACAATGAGCCCGGTATTGGGGTTCAGGTCAGTTGGAAGTGGAGTTGGAGGTGGCGTTCAGAGCAGTCTGGAGCCCCAGTCTCCTTCCCGTCAGGGCAATCCTGCGGCACAGCGGGACCATCGCTTCTCTGCGCGCAGTGTGCGCACCTCCGGGACCTCCTTTTGCCTCTCCCCGGGGTTCCGCCTTACAGCCCGGCTCCCTATGGCTGAGCCTGAGTCCCCGGGGTCTGGCCCAGAACCGGGGTTCAGAGCAGTTGGGGGCCCAGCACAGTCGGAGCTTTTCTCTCCTTTCCGCTAGGGAACGCCCGCCAGGCACTCGGCCTCCCTCCTCTCCGGCTCCGTCCTCTCCGCGCGCCACGTCTCCGTACCTTGGGCTTTTCCAGCTCCTCCGCGCCTCCTTCTGGTTTTCTCCTTGCTTCTCGCTGTAGAATTTCCAGTCAGTCAACCTTCCTGTAGTTCTGGGCAATGTCCGTTTTATATTTTAGTTGTATTTTATTGAAATTGTTGTGTGCGGCTGCGGCTAGGTGTTCACCTGGGCGCAGCCATCTTGGATCCTCAATACTCAGCTTTTTAATATGACTTTTCTTGCTGACATCTAGGCAAGGTGATACTGATTAAATAAAAAAGTGGGCAAGTAATTTTGTGTTAGTCATCTGTACTTTCAGATTTTATCTGTAGCAATGATTAGGTGAAATGATACACTGTACACTGTTAATGATTTTTTAAAATTTTATTTCATGTAATAAATTATATAATTCATTTTTATCTTTAAACAGTCTACAGCAAAAAAAAAATATTTTTGAAAACATCTTTCTCTTTTAGTAAAACAAATAGTTTAGCAGGCTGATGTCAGCTGCAATTCCAATGGCTAAAAACCCCCACAATTACACAAACATTTCTCTAAAAGTTCAAATTGGTACCTTGATAAAAAGAACACATTTCTATTCTGCCTAAGGCCTTGGATTGAAATGTAAAATATTAGGTGGAAGATTATAAAGAAATACTCGTTAGCCTTGAACTCATCATCTTACATCTGCATATACCATAATGGCCAAAAGGAGCATGACAGTGAAAAAAGAAAGGCACAATAGGATGCAGTGGGTAAGTCTTAGTCCTGTATATTATGAGCAGCTGGCCATAAAAGACATAATCCACATAATGTGACAGATAAGGACAAAAACAGTTCACAGGAGGTGTTGAGTTTTTGGTTTTCTTTTACTGTTAACAGCAAATTTGATTGTTCTTATCAAATTATTCAGAGGTTATCAAACTTCTGTGAACATCAAGCATGTCAAACCCACAGCCCTCGAGCCACATGCCTCGTTTATTGGGTCTGTGTTAGCCTTTGAGTTTGACGTGTTTGGTGTAATAAACTGGATTACTTTTTCAGTTACAAAGTAAGGATGGTCTCATGAAGTGCACAGGATAACAAAACCATTTAAGGGCTTGGCAGAAATCAGTACATCTTAGAAAGTGGGAAAAGAAAACCCAACTTTTAAATGCACCAAAGGATATGTAAGCAAAAAAATTTCTCTGAATGTACATAAAATGAGATTGATCAGCATTTGTTGGTGCTGTCAATTGTTGGCTATTTTCCTCCATGAAAGAACATAAGAGTTTAACTCTCACGATGAACTACTTATTCAATATTAAAATAACGTCACCAGATTATAAAATTACCTTTGTTTAATTTAAATTTTATTAAAACATATCCTAGGCATATTGTCCTATAGCTTAGGCCTCATTAAAGTTCTCATTACAGGGTAGTTAAAGAAACAGAGCCGGACACCATGTCACCTAAGGCCTATCCTCTGGTAGACTCAGCCAAATCATTAGTGCCAGGATACTTTTCTTTGGTCCTCAAAGTTCAATTCAGGAATTCATGCCAGTACATAAAGGTAGCACTTGCAAGGACAACAACATTTCACATGTCTTTCCTTCCATCCACCTTAATCATAGACATAGAGCCTTCCTCGGCCCAAGAAGTAACCCTTCTTTATAAGCTGAGTGAGCAAACATACTCTGATTTTTACACTAAACTTGATCATTCCAAAATACCATCCCCAACCAGGAAGGATATCACTCACACCAGAACCATTCTCTGCTAAGATTAAAGTCGAAACTTTCTAACTTGAAGCATTTAGCCCAGGCCCACTTGCGAGTGAAATCCAAATAAAATGCTCACAAAACAGGCCAGACCTAACGGTCTCCCTTATTAGATTCCATCTTCCTCAGACTTACAGACTCTGCTGCTGCCTCACTCATCCTGACAGATGTATCCACTGCTTGGAACTCCTCATCCAACCTAACAACTCGAGTTCAGTAACATCCCAGTCATTCTCAACAACACAGAGTTTCTGAGGGTATGAGAAAAAAACATCTGTATTTGCTAGAAGTAATTCACCCGGTTTCCTTTTCAGAGACTGAGTACCAATGTGCAAGACTTGTCTATGTCATTGAAATCAAAGGGCTCCTCCCGAAGCAGATTCAGGAAGATAAGCAATTGGTGGCAGCCCTTGCACGTGTAGATCCTGCACTGGGAGGTCTCCCTTCTCCTGCCACTCAGCCTTCTGTCATGCTGACCCCATCTACTCAAGACCGCTGTTTCATGTGGGGTCTCAGCTGGAAAAATTCACCAGATTGATAAGCTGTACATGCTCGGGCACCAAGCTCAATCGCCTGTGTTCTGATCTCACATGTCTTAATATTAGACTGCTGTGGGAGACCTGAGGTTGTGTTGAGGGAGTGGATTGAGTATTCACTTGGAGAAATGATGGGACCATCATGAATCTTGAGCCTTGTACAGATAGACATTATTGCAAAAGGAGAGATCTTGGCAAATGATCTTTATACACTGGAATCTTTATACCTTCAGTTACTACATTGTTTGCTCAATAAAAGCAATGCTGCCTATTCAAGTTTCCGAAATCAAGCACAATCATTGCGATAAGTCAGGCTATTAGTTTGAGGTCTATCACAGAGGCTAGTAAAGCTCTCCTCAGCCACATTATCACTAGCATTTTTGCCCCTAAGCATGTTGGCCTTAACATTCTGGATTTCCTTCATGGCTATACTGTTAATACTGTAGATAAGCTGAGTTAACACGGGGGAAAAAATTACATGGTGTAACCATGCCTTTCATAGCAGAACAAGTTAAACTCTGTAACTCAGTCATTGCCCAGTGTGTGAGAAGATCAATAATCTTCAGGCCTTTGCCTTTCCTAGAACCACGATGTGGGGTTAAAAGGGGGAATAGGCCACTATATATAAGCTCACAAACATTTGTTAAGATAAACCAAGAAGCAATGACAGGCCTACCAGAGGGAAAGATAGGCAAGATGGCTGAAGACCTCACAGCCGCATGTGACTGGATTAAGCTCTGTGGATCTGTTGGCCCAAACCTGAAACATTATCTTGCCTGCTTGAGGAAAAGGATGTGATTCTACCTGATGTTCCTAGTGTTGGATAGAATGCTGACCCACTGGCTGCCAACAGCTTCAGATGACCAATCTGGACTCACTGAGTCCTTAAACATCCTTTCAACCCATGTCATGTTCCCTAATGACTACATGGCAGACTTGACCAAATTGCAATGTGACTATGTGCTACATTTTCAAACAGCATTCATACATGGTTTCAACCTCCTTGCCTCAATAATGCACTGTTATGAGCTCCAGAAGAAGTGTCATGCAACTCCTGTACCCATGAGATCTTAGAGAAGGGGTTTGGCTTAAGTCAGAGTCCTATTTATCCAGGGATTCTTTTCTCAAAACTGCCAACTGAGACTACTACTCATACACAGTCATGGGAAGGCGATGCAGCAATTGCAGTGTCCTATAGGCTGGCAGAATAAATCTTATCATTTGCTCAAGAAGTTAAAGAATTGGGTACTCTTCTTAACTCTGGTCAATTGCCTAAACACTTGGAAAGATTGTCCCTAAGCCATATTGCCCCTCTCCCTGGACTGCTTACATTTGTGTCATTTTGGTACATGGGGCAAAAATATAGAGGCAGTCTCTTCTGTAGTCAGGTATATCAGAGTTGCCTCTTACACACCAACTCTTCTCCAACCCTCAGGTGGTTCATTAAGGCCGTTTATAATCTGCTTGATATCAATGAGACCTTCTATCTAATATTTAAGATCAAGTTGACTTCTGTTATAGCTTAGCCAGGTATATTACTCAGGGAGGTCCTGATTTCTAAGTTACTTTTGTAGGGATTGTGACATTAAGTCCTGATGTCACCCGGCTAATGAGGCTAAACATTACTAGGTTGATAGTCAAGGTGTGCAAGCGCCTGACTTGTACTCCTTACTAGGAATGCTGAAGCCTCTAGACGCAATCAGGACAACGATCACTGAGGTAAAGAAAACCACAGAATTCTGCCCAACCTCTCCTTGTCAAGCTCATCATAAGGTGAGGTCTTTGCTCACAAGCCCCAACTGGCACTTGCCTGTACTCTATATAGCAGTGTATGTGTCCGAAGTACTTGTTCTCTCTCAGGATACTCCCTCTGAGGTCAATTTAGACTTCTGCCATGTTTGTAAGATCATTATTCACACAAAGGGTGATGCTAGGTATTCAGAGAGTTACTGAAGATTTGTGTGGCACTACCCAAGAGAATTTGTTGTCTAATTTTCCACTCGCCACACTTACTAGTGCTCAGCCTCAACAACACAGAACTTGATCATGCTAATTCCGGGATTCAAGGAGCTATCACTTACTGTACCTTCGCGAAGCCTGCATTGGTAGGACCCTGCCAGACTTATCTTGTAACAGTTACTCAGGGATAACAAGCTTATTGGTCTGTCAGAAGCTGCTTCTTTGCATCTTGAGCATGGTGATTTGTGCTCCTCAGTATGTCCAAAAACTGATGGTATTTTCTGTGCCACAGTTGATGCTACACTGTCAGTACTCGATGCTGTAGTCTTACTCAACTGTTGCCAAGCATGCTTGGTTTGGAAAATCTGATTTCTCCCGGGAAGTTCTTGTTGCTCCAAGCTTATCCCATTGATCCAGCAACTGCTTTACAATCTGGAGATATTCTGCAGTGCAATGAAGATGAGGTGAAGGAATCTTCAGACAAGCTTGCCCTCAGCTTGTGGGGGTGTCCAGGTTTCATTATTTGGGGAAGGACTTCGCATACAGATTCAATCTGATGTTCCTGACATGGGTTGGGTTGTCCTGCCTTCCAGTTTTCAGCTCTGGATTGGATCTCACCACTGCTATAATTTAGTAACCATTAGGACCACTTAAGAAAAAGGAAGGGAGGGAGGGAGGGAGGGAGGGAGGGAGGGAGGGAGGGAGGGAGGGAGGGAGGGAGGGAGGAAGGAAGGAAGGAAGGAAGGAAGGAAGGAAGGAAGGAAGGAAGGAAGGAAGGAAGGAAGAAAAAAAGAAACAGAGCCACAGTAGTGTTAAATGCTGGGGAAAAATACTGGGGGGAAAAACTTAGTTTAATTTACCATTCTGTATATCAAGTGCCTATTGGTTGAACAAAACTGTATTCAATAATTCACATTCTATAGCTTCACTTCATTCATCTAATACACAAAGCTAACTAGAAAGATTTATAGCTAAACACTGAGTTCCTAAGGCTGGTATCACATGTCATTCCCTGATAGAGCGAGAATTCATCAGCTGAGAACATAAGAGTCAAATTGAGAGTTGGATTTAAAATACCTTTCCCTTCTGTGTGTATAAGGAATACATTGTGTAGTGACCTAAAGAATATTTTCTGTTATTCAATTTTCTTTTCTGGGCAGACTACCACAGCACAGTGACTTTAAAAACCCAACTCCAAAACTCTACCTGACAGCCTGAGGAAGAACAGTTGGGTCACAAAAACAGACAGGACACCTTAGTCAATGACAGAAAGGCATCATCCTTGGCCCCTGTCACAGTCTCAGGACAACTAAGGCCAATTAGGAGGGTTACCAATTAGTACTAGCAATTTAAAATGAACAACGGTTTGTATATACTTTCTTACACTTACACGTGGAAATGGAAGAGAGCTAGGAAAACAACATTGGGGTAGGATAAAGGAAAGCCTGCATATACAGAACCTACAACAGCCCTTCAAAAACTCTTAGGAATTCTATTATCTCAAGGTCAAATTTAAACCAGCAGGAATAGAACTAGAATTCCAAAATCTCTGAAAAGAAAGTGCTCATAATAAACACTGTAGCTGATTTTATGCACCAGGAATGAAATGTTATAACACATCTACCATTCACATGTGGGCTCATGTAATTTATCTTCAATTAGAATGATTATCTTTTCAGCAACTGAAGCCCAAGAGCTGCTGATACACTGCAGAAGAAATAATATTTACTAGTTTATCTGCTCTGGCCTCTCTTAAACGACAATACAGATCGCTGTAAAGCAGTTCTGGCTTACACAGAGACAAGTGCACTGCCAGCATTTACACCAGCAACATCACTTCATTCCTTCTCGCAGACTCCAGAGGTTCTGTGCAGACACTTCAGCTTACAGTTCTACAGTTCAGTCCCAAATTAACATAGAAAACATTATACAACTTTTTAATCCAGGATTTACTCCTTTAAAATAAGTTGTTAAAGCTATTTTTAAAAAACAGATCTTTACAATATTTGAACTCGAGATATATGACATTTATAATTAAGTACTTTATTATATTTATAATTAAGTACTTTATTTCAATAGTCTTGATTTCCAAGGTTGTCAAGCCAGTGTCTAAAGTACCCAAACTTACACTTTAATGAGAGTGGATCTATCTAAGCTCATGTTTAGTAGTGCACATTGCCAAATCAAGAGAGAGAAAAACCACCCAGAAATCAAGGCAGACTCTACTGCAATGTTTTCAAAAGTATGTTCAGTGGATGTCAATAAGTCTTCAGATAAGGATACATTCAAATGGTTTCAAAGGAATTCTCAGAACCTTTAATATGCCAATAAGCTGGTCTGCAAAGTCCCCAAATTATTTGTCCACAAGATCTTTTATCCCCATGAGCACCTCTTAGGAACAACACTCTACAAAGTGGGTCTTGAGAAACAGCTTCACCATTTGGTGTATTTTCAGAAGCTTCACTAATTCCTCCAACTATGAGACATATGTCTATTTCTTAAATGACACTAATAATTGTTACAGCCAATAGGTCTGGAATTTCTGACTCAGAAAGTGAACATGTGGGCAGGGAAGGGAGGATACACCTGTTTATCATACTTCATCATTTCACTTCCCTAGCAATATATGTTCAGAAATACCCATGGTTAACCACTCTTTCTAATGGCTGTGCACAACACTTGGGCACACTAACCAAAACCCGAAGGCTGCTTAAAGCAAAAACATTGGAATTAAGTTTTCATTTACCTAAATGGAAAGGTGCACAAGTGCCATATAAAACCATTTATAGTTACATATTTAGAACGGGTAACGCTGGTTACTAACCAAAAGTCTATACCATATAGACAAATAACACTGTAGAGCTATCTTCTTTGAAGCACTATTGAGTAATTAAAGTTTCTGTGGAAAACTCTTCCCTTGAGGAGTTAGTTTACTTTAGAGCAGTGTTTCTCAATCTCAGCATTACTGAGAATAGGAATTGGATAATTCTTTGTTTTTGAAAGTTGTCTACTATAGGATGTTAGATGTCAACAGCATCCCACCAATCATAACAACCAAAATATCTCAAATATAAGCAAAAATGTCCCAGATATTTGCTTAGAAATAAGCAACTTATCCCAAGTTGAGAACCAATTCTGTTGAGAGAAAATTAAAGCTTACCCCTTGACTATGCTTCTCTGGGAAGTATCCATTTTACAGGCATACTGTGGCTTGCACATATCCACAAACATCTAGAAATTAGTAGCATTAGAGATCTTTCTAAATTCTATGTGATCAGAAACAAAAGTAATTTGTGATCGGTAGAGAATAGTTAGGAAGAAACAGTCTACACATTTCAAAAAGTATTGTGGTAATTTTACTGCTCTTATATTAGTAAGAATTATCTTAATCATAATGCTTAGTTGACAAATACTTTCACAATTAGAAAAATGCTAATTGTGTACTATAATCCATTAAGGATCATAATGCTTGAGGCTATATAAGAATAAAACGTATAACAATCATAAATGGCTAAATCAGGCCATATTCTATTCCTTGACCATACATTCTCCATGACATTCTCAATTCAAAAATTTCAAGACTTGTTTTTAAACTGCTTGCTTATACTGTCACCTCATCATTTCTTTCAAATTATCAAAAATAAACCCTTCACATGTCATGAAGAATCCTCGAACTTGTCAAGAAATACATTCTCTAGTTTTAAGCCCATTTCTTCAGTAACCGCATCTTCAGTTTTGTCATTGTCAACTCCAGATCCATCACTTTCTCTATTTTGTTCTTTTCTTACTATCTTGAAACACTTGTCCAGTCTCTTTATAAACAAGTCCACATCCTGTGTCTTCATTCCAATGGCTGAGGCAGCATTGAGGTAGGCACAAGGGTAATCATTTGTATGTGACATGAAGCCTTGGAAAGTATAACCACTCACAGTTTGCACAGCCCCAAGAGGCACAACTCTAAAATGAAAAAACAAAATTACCAATTTGATATGTCTGGTGATATTAAGAGTATCACCCACAAACAAAAGATAAGGATACATTTCTATCCTTATCCTTTTCTAAGCCTCACATCTACTTCTTTAGAAATTTATAAACAGCCATAAATCATGGTCTATGAAGAAAGACCGTCAGCCTTAAGCTAAACAGTATACAACACACTCAATTTTACATGGAAAAAAGATTACTACCATGTTTCCCCGAAAATAAGACATCCTCCGAAAATAAGACCTACTTACAGGTTTCCTTCTGAGTGAAATATAAGGCATCCCCCTGAAAAAAAGCCCCCCCCCCCCCCCAGGCTCTGTCTCAGAAACTTTATGAAACCTAAACTGCAAGAAGTTGTGACTTGGGTGAAGAATTCATGGGAGAAAATCACTGACAGTTGCATTGCAAATGCACTGCGAGCAGGCTACCTTGACAAGAAGTACTCATTTAAAGACAGTGCTATTGCTAAACATGAGAGATTTGGTCCACTGATTCTGAAAGAAATGGAGTCACAAGAAATTCACCAAAAAATTCAGGAATTGGATTGTTATGATGATGTTCCAAAAGATGATGACATGATTGTCATTGAATAAATAAGTAAATTCTTTTTTTTTAAAATATATTTTATTGATATTTTACAGAGAGGAAGGGAGAGAGATAGAGAGCTAGAAACGTCAATGAGAGAGAAACATCGACCAGCTGCCTCTTGCACACCTCCTACCGGGAATGTGCCCGCAACCAAGGTACATGCCCTTGACCAGAATCGAACCTGGGACCTTTCAGTCCACAGTCCGATGCTCTACCACTGAGCCAAAGCGGTTTCGGCTAAATTCTTGATACTGTAGGATTCACAGTTTGTCTGGTTTGTTATTACCATATACAGGTAATAAATTTCCTTTATTTTCATTTAACAATAAATGTGTACCGTATTCTTCTTCATGGAAAAATAAGACATCCCCTGAAAATAAGACCTAGCGCATCTTTGGGAGCAAAAATGAATATAAGACACTGTCTTATTTTTGGGGAAACAGGGTATTTACTTATCTCTTATTAAAGAGGTAGAAGCTCTAGGAATTGCAGACACCTGTACATCTTCAAAGAGAAAATTGTTTTTGTAGCAAATATGGAATCTGATTTCACATATAAGAACTTTAACGGAATGGTGGAACTAGTTTGTCAAAATCACTCTGATTAACAGCCATCTGTCACCTCAAATAATCAACAAACTAAAATTACACCTATCTGATCAGTGCTATGCAATAAGGATTTTAAAGCAAGGATCCAAAAGAAATTATGTAACTGCTTACAGTGGGTCAGCAATCAGTAATGGCACATGCATTTTTTTAAGCTTGATTTCATTGGCACACTTGATATAAGCAGATTTCTAACAGTCCTTTATTTCTCGAAGAAGTCAATTAAGATTAACTTAAACAGCCGAAGCCAGTTTAGCTCAGTGGATAGAGCATCAGTCTGTGGACTGAAAGGTCCCAGGTTCGATTCCGGTCAAGGGCATGTACATTGGTTGCAGGCACATCCCAGGTAGAGGGTGTGCAGGAGGCAACTGGTCGATGTTTCTCTCTCATCGACATTTCTAGCTCTCTATCCCTCTCCCTTCCTCTCTGTGGAAAATCAGTAAAATATATATTTTTTAAAAAGATAAACTTAAACAATCATGGCAACACTAAAAGCAAAGCTAAGAAAACCATTTCAGAAGTATCTCACTATGTTGTGCTATATCATGGTAAAAGCTGAATTCATCTAAGATTTTTTTCTTTTAAAAGTTGTCCTTTGATGTGAAATCTCTAACCTCTGATAGTCAGAGGAAAGTAATAGAAGAATGTAAACAGGAATACTTAAACCAAGGTATTTCTTTTCAAGTCATTCTTCTTTGACATCATCAAATTAAAAATGAAATTAATTTTTAAACCAGGTACATAAAGGAGCAAAATGTACATTTTTCAAAGAGAGTACAACCTTTTTAGTTTAGGAAATGGGCTTTTCTTTAAAAACACTTTCACTTAAATTTAGTAATGAAGATGACATTTATAACACCATTAAGTGAGATTACTGAAGATTATCTAACAAAAGAAAATAAACACAAACATAAAGAGGTAATGAACTTTTGTTTCTGTATGTCTATTAAAATAAACGAGATTCATATATTTCTGTGTCTATTTGAAGTGTAGGCAGTCCACAGGTGGGCATATAATAAGTCTATAGATTCTCGACCTCAATATTTATTCCACAATGAATTCTTGGGGGTAGTTCAGCATATACTTGGAGGACTATTGTTCAAGAAAGATACTTTATTAGCCAAATAACTTTAAAAAGCCAAATCAATCCAAGCTTTTAAATATAATTACCTGGCTCCAGAAACCTGTCTGGTAAAAAGCATTGAGCCAAGTTGAGTGACAGCTTTGTCACGATGCTCATCCAGTGTCTTAAGTGTCACAGCTGAAAAAGAAAAAAGCACCCCAGTGAGCCTTGATTCACGAGCAAAAAAAAAAAAAAAAAAAAAAAATCACTCAAAAAACAACACTTAATAATGAAAACATTACTTTTGTGTGTGTTAAAATACACATAATATGAAATTCACCATCTTAGCATTTTTAGGGTATGTTCAGTATTGTTAAATACATTCGCATTGTTGTGCAACCACCACCCATTCATCCATCCCTACAATTCTTATCATTTTGTAAAACTGAAATGGTATACCTATTACAAAATAACTCCTAATTCTCCCTTCCCTGAGCTGCTGCAACCACCATTATACTTCCTGTCTCTATGATTTTAACTGCTCTAAGTAACTCATATAAATGAAATCACTCAGTATTGGTCTCTTTGTAACTAGTTTACTTCACAGAGATATTACTTTGTATACGTTGTCAAGTGGCATGATTGGCATGCACTTAATAAATTATAGTAAGGTTTTGCTTGCATATGAGACAAAAATACATTAATATAAATTAACATACTAAGAATCAGACAGAATTTTCATATTACCTCTCTAAAGAGTGAATTTTCCAATTAAACAGATGAAACTATGACATGATCAATATGGCAGTTTGGTCAAATTCAACCATATTTTAAGAACTTGTAAAATGAGAAAGTGGGATATATTTCAGCAAACATAAAACACTAAATAAGATCAACTTCTACATATAAAAATGAAAATTATCTTTCTAAGATTGGGTGAGTAAACTCTATGCATACCACCAATCACTGATAACTAGGTACCATTTCCTAAGGACGGACTTAACCATACTAGGTAGTTTACAAACATAATCTTAACTATATTATCTAATAAAAGAGTAATATGTAAATTAACCATCACTCTATGACAAAAATGGCGGCGCCCATAGCCACAAAATGGCAGTGCCCAGTCCTCTCAGCTCTGTTGGAGTCCCCCAGTTTCAGGGAGGGCTGCCACTGAGAGCCCGCAGAGTAAGCAGCCTGGTGGAATGTTGCCCAGAGGCCTCCTGACCCTTTATAAAAAACAAAAACAAATTCACTCCCCATGGGCAGATTCCCTCCCAGCAGCGGCAGCCTGGGCTGGGGTCTCAGCCTGGCAGGGGCACACACCCTCATGGCACAATCCTCTCCACTGAGGATCTCAACCACTGAGTCACACCAGCCAGGCATATATGGAGGAAGCTTAAATGTTTCTTTTTAAAAAAATAAATGTTATTTTACAGAGAGGAAGGGAAAAGGATAGAGAGCTAGAAACATCTATGAGAGAGATCAACATCGATTAGCTGCCTCCTGCACACTCCCCACTGGGTATGTGTCCCCAACCAAGGTCATGCCCTTAACCATAATCGAACCTAGAACCCCTGAGTCTGCAGGCCAATGCTCCATCCTCTTAGTCAAACCAGATAGGGCTGTCCAAACCAGATAGGGCTGGCAGGGAAGTGGTTAGGGGGTGATCAGGCTAGCAGGCAGAAGCAGTTAGGGGTAATCAGGAAAGTAGGCAGGCAAGCAGTTGGGAGCCAGCAGTCCTGGATTGTGAGAGGGATGTCTGACCGCCCGTTTAGGCCCAATCCCGGTAGGATCGAGCCTAAACAGGTGGTCAGACATCCCTCTAGGGGTTCCAGATTGGAGCAGGTGCAGGCTGGGCTGAGGGACACAGACCCCTGTGCATGAATTTTGTGCACCAGGCCTCTAGTCTTACCTAATAATAGACAGACATGTAAACTGACTGTACCTCCACTACACTCACAGCCAATCAGAAGTGAGTATGCAAATTAACCCAACAAAGATGGTAGGTTAATTTGCATATGCGGGCATGGAGCAGCTGAAGAGGCGGAATGCCTGCTATGATGGAGAGGGGGAGACAGAGGGAGCTACAGAAGCAGTGCTCTGGCCGGGAGCAAGAACTTTCAGGCTCCTGGGTGACTGGAGCAAAGCCAGGGGAAGGAAGGCCTATTATTGCACGAATATCGTGCAATGGCCTCTAGTTCGTTAATAATTCTGCATGTGAGGATTATTATCTCTATTTTATAGATGGGGAAAGCAAGTTAGGGGCTAGTACAAGGCAGAATTGGGATTCAAATTATACCACATCACCTTTTATAGCATCTACATAAATTATAAACCACAAAGGACTGGCTGGGCCAAATAGTTCTCCATGGAAGCCACTCCTGAAAAAGGTTTAAGTTACAAATGACTATTTACTAATTTTCCTCAGATATGCCTGAAATATGAAGCATATTACACTGCACATATTCACAAAGTAAAAAGAATATAATGAAGCTTAAAAGTTACTTAAATGCATAAAAGTCAACATTTATATTATGCCATTCAGCAGTTCTTGTCTATGACAAAAATCATAGCCCCTATACAAAGGAAATTATCATAAATGCAGAATTCTCTAACACAGAGATGCTCTAGAAAACAAACAATAATAGCAATAAAACAATGTAAGAATAGCTTTAACTTCTAATATTATGGTGTTTGTTAACTGACAAATATTTTTTAATATTTATATCGAGTCCTTACTAGCAGCCAAATGATTTTCATTAGAAGCAGGAATTAAAGTATAATTTTCTATTAGCCATAATTCTTAATATTGACTTGGATTCTTTCAGAATATAGTTTTTTTTAAATCTTAGAAACACATTAAAGCATTTCCAAAGGCTAACTAAACCTTTTCAATTTACAAATTAATACTGTAATAAATTTAGAAATATCATTGGAACCAGAAGGAATTTATACTCATTTGAGAAATACCAGTTTCCTGCTGGGGATGGTTCAGAAGTGCTGATTTTCCTTTTAAAGGAAGAAAATTACCTAAAGATATGGGATTGTGAGGTGTATGCAACAGTCTTTCATCGTAGGCTTCTGCCAGCTTCTTTAGTTGGATGGACAAATATGAAAACATTTCCTAGAATAAGAAAATGTTACAGTTGAAAATCAAATAAGTATGTATTGAAACTTGCCAAATTTAATAAGACAAAATCTGACTGGTGTCAAGTTTGTGATATAAATTAAATTAAACTCATTCATGTGCCCTAGGAGCAATTCTTCACTTTGCTGCATTATAGTGAAATTCAAAGCTGCCACAATTATCAGAAACCACAGGATTTAGGTAAAGAAGACGATGAACCAGCACATTTCCTGCTTTGGGGCTATCATGTATCCGTCACAATTTCATCCTCTTTTCAGAACCTCCAGGGCTCCTGCTCTAGGCCAAGTAGCTGTCGATCTCTGCCCTGGACCACAACGGTACATTCTAAATGATTTCCCTGCCGCCTTTCCAGCCCCTGGACAATCTGTTCTACACACAGAATGGTCTTTCAGAAGCATAATTCAGACCATGTTCCTCCCAATGACTACCTCCTGTAAGTATAAAAATACAAACTCTTCACCCAGAAGGCCCTGAACGATCTGGCTCAGCCCACAAGCACAACTCAGCAACTTACTACTGTGCCACTTACTACTGTGCCAGACACATCGGCCTCCTTTCCAACAGCTGAACATGCCAAGCTCATTCTAGTGTCACACCTTCATGCCTGCTTCCCCTGGACTCAGAAGCTCTTCTCCAGTCATTCCATGAGTGGTCCCTTTAGACACAGACTAAGGAGACCTTCCTTTATTACTTCCCCATAAAAGTTGCTCAACAACTCTGTCCATTCTCAATGCTCAATCTCATTCCAACACCATTATTTATCACAATCTGAAATTATCTCATGTATTTGCTTAAACAAATACTGCTTATGACAATTTACTAGAATCGAAAATCTCCTTGAAAGGAAGGACTCTGACTTCTTCACCACTATTTCCTCAACACCAAGAAAAATGTGCCAAGCTTTTAGAATGTAAGTAACTTAGGAAGAGGTAGTTTTAAAATGCATTTCTTTTAAATCATATAAACTTAATATTAAAAATTCTCTAAACTCAATTTAAAAATAGAGCAACTAAAAACTAATATTATATTCATGATCCTACTCTAAAGAACAATGCATAGCTACCCTGTTTCCCCGAAAATAAGACAGTGTCTTACATTAATTTTTGCTCCTAAAGATGCGCAAGATCTTATTTTCAGGGGATGTCTTATTTTTCTATGCGCTAGGTCTTATTTTCGGGGAAACACGGTAATAGTAGAAAATAAAGTAAAAATATTTTATAAGTACAAAATTTCATGTGCACATGAAAGAAGTGGGAGTTCAACCAAGTTACATATAAATATTAAATTGGCAACTGTTTGACCTAAAATTATACTTTTTTCTCCTAGTTAGCCCTTTCCAAAGTCTTGAAATGAAAATCTGTCCACAAAAGTCTGCTCCTGAACAACCCATTTGCACTGACCTCCTCCAGCCAAAGTCAAAACCTATAATGTCTAAAGATACAACTAGGAGCCCCAGGCCAGCAGAGTACCCTGATGTGGAAATGGCAGGAAATGGTACTTCTCTAATTTCAAAGGTCACAAAAGCTGCTTCCATTTTCTGTAAGGGTTGCAGAGCGTGATCCCACACCGAGACTCAGAATAACTTTTCTTATGTTTAAACCACATAGACAACTAACTCCTTCCTTGGTTAGGTAAAGATTAGGAGAAGAGAAAAATTTCTACCAAGTCTATAAATTACTAGGAGCTCGGTGCACAAAATTCACGTGGAGGGGGCACGGGAGGAGGGTGTCCCTCAGCCCAGCTTGCACCTTCTCCAATCTTGGACCCCTCGGGGGATATCCAACTGCCAGTTTAGGACTGATCCTGAAGAACTGGCAGTCAGACATCCCTCTCACAATCTGGAACTGTTGATTACCAACCGCTCACCTGCTTGCATGCCTGATTGCCCCTAACCACTAGATAGAGCATCAACCTGCCAGCCTGATTGTCCCCTAATCACTCCCCTGCTAGCCTGGTCATCCTTAACTGCCCTCCCCTGCATGCCCAGTCCCCCCAACTGCCATCCCCTGCCAGCCCATTCACCCCTAACCGCCCTCCCCTGCTGGCCTGTTTGCCCCCAACTGCCATCCCTTGCCAGCCATCTTGTGATGACCATCTTGTGACCACATGGGGGTGGCCATCTTGTAACCACATGGGGATAGCCATCTTGTGCGATGGCATGGCAGTCAATTTGCATATCACCTCTTTATTATATAGGATTAATGACTCTACTAAAGACCACAAAACAACATTGACACAGTTTATTTTATATTCTGACCTGAAATTTTTTTTAGCTAATTGTTGTTCTTGAATTTTTAGGGTATAAGATTAATCTCAGCATGTAAGAAATATGAAATCTTAGGTCACAAAAAGAAATTGACTTCTTTATATTTAAAAAGTTAACATCCACATTTGTCATATCTATTGAACATGTAGAGAAATATTTAAGGAGACAAAAGTTATCACCAGAAACAGAAAAAAAAAGTTGTGGTAGATATCTTTTTTTTTTTTTTTTTTTTACTTTTTATTGTTGACCCTGTTAGAGATGTTTTCATTCCCTCCTCACTTCACCCACTTCCTCCCAACCCTCGCCAGACGCCTCCCCTTAGCCATCACCACACTTGCGATAGCTATCTTTTCTTAGAGATATAAAAATTTCTGACCCCTCCTTCTTAAACTAGTTTCAATATTCACTTCAGAAGGTGAAACAGTAAAATAGAAGGAGTTAAGAATTTTTCAACAACTGAAACTATTCACAATCTTTCAGCACCAGTTTTTTAAAAAGTCACATTTTAATTTAGTTATTGATTTTCTTCATCTCTATTATACGCCTAAGTCTTAATCTGCACCTGTCTCTCTTACTGTCTTTTAAATCAAACTCTCAGCAGAAATAAGCCTGAAAGTCCAGAAATACCTTTCACAGACTCCTACATTTCGCACCCCCAATAGAAACAAAAAACAAACACATTTTAGAATTGAACACCAATTTAAAATATTATTCTACCTACTATGGCTGCCACAATAATCACCAATGTGGTCACACTTACAGAGCACAGCTGACCCTTGAACACCACAGATTTGAACTCTACAAAGCCACTTACATGCAAATTGTTTTCAATAAATACAGTTGGCCTTCTGTATCACAAGTTCACATTCACAATTAAACCAACTACAAGCCGAAAAAAGTATTTCAACCCATGGTTCGAAATCTGTGGATACGGAGGGCCTACTGTATACATTGCTCTATGTCCATATATATAGGTAGGGATGTGGGCATCTGCTGATTTTGATATGAGGGGAGGGGTCCTAGAACCAATCACCACAGACCCAGTCACCCACAGATACCAACGGCCCACTGTAGTTAAGTTTTAGGGGAATCAAAAATTATACATTGGGTTTTTGATTGCACGGGGTGTTGGCACCCTTAATCCCCATATTGTTCAAGAATCAACTTAATTTGTAGTTAGCTACTTCTAAAATGAGAGGAAATGTTTCCTTAGTAACACCCCTAGTGGTGCTTTTAAACTTATTACTGCATACGTGTTAATTAAAAAACTGAGATTTTTCCCAATGTTCAATTGGGAAAACACTTTAACACATCAGTTTTAACTAAATTAGTTCTATCAATCACTTGCTAATACCACTAAAATTCAGTTTTGACTGCAGCTAACATTAGGACAAAAATCTTTAAACAGTAAGCATAATACTAAGGTAACTAAATCTGATATCACTACTATGGGAATAATCAGAAAAAAAATTTATGAATCAAGTTCAAATCCATCTGCAAATATTTACAGTATCTGTAGTCTGTGTAAAGGGTTATGAGGTAATCCAATAAGCAAATAGGCTTAAATTATCTGAAAGCACAATATACTGAATCCTAGGATATTCCATACATTAAGGTCCTAAATGTTCTCCCAATAATATCACTACCTTTAAAATAGATCGTTTAGGAGAGTGTACCACTATTTCCTACACTAATACTTA